>NC_047655.1:1075111-1078080 GCF_902201215.1 Prunus dulcis | reverse complement strand
CTGCCGTGGCCGGAGCTGCGCGAACCGAGGAGAGAGAGGGTTGACGTCGGGGAGAGAGAGAGACTGAGGAGAGAGAGAGTGTCGCGCGAGAGAGAGAGAGCTGAGGTGAAAATCTGATTTTTACCAAACTTTTTGAAATAATTACAAGTTTGCCACTGGAAGTGTTTTGCCCGTAACTTTTTCGTTACAACTCCGATTCAAGCCTACCGCCTGTCTACGAATTCGTCTCGGTACCACCTACCCAAAAATACCATTCATGGTCCCAAAATCCTTCCGGATAAGAAAGTGACCAATTTACCCCTACCCCAAGGGTAAATTCGTAAATTTAATTAAATCGATTAAAATAAACAATTAAATTTGGAGTCGGGGTGTTACAATCTACCCCCCTTATAAAAATTTCGTCCCCGAAATTCACGTACCTGTTAACGGAAAAGGTAAGGGTACTTGGCCCTCATTTGTGCCTCCGGTTCCCATGTAGCTTCTTCCACGGTTTGACTTCTCCACAGAACCTTCACTACTGGAATAGATCTAGAGCGCAATATTTGTTCTTTCCTATCCAGGATTTGCACAGGCTGCTCTTCATATGACAAATCTTCTTCTAACTCCACAGGTTGATGTTCCAAAATATGAGAAGGGTCGGACATATACTTCCGAAGCATAGATACATGAAATACATCATGCACTCGAGAGAGTTCTGCAGGTAATGCAAGTCTATAAGCAACCGGTCCGATGCGTTCAATAATCTCATAGGGTCCAATATAACGAGGGCTTAACTTCCCACGTTTTTCGAATCTCATCACACCCTTCCAAGGAGATAACTTCAGAAACACCCAATCCCCAACTTCAAACTCAAGATCTTTGGACCTATTATCTGCATAGCTCTTCTGTTCGGTCTTGTGCGATCTTCAACTTCTCTTTGATCATCTTCACCTTTTCGGTTGTTGCTCGGATACTGTCCACTTTTTCCAGCTTCTTATCTCCCACTTCATTCCAACAAATAGGAGTCCTACATTGTCTCCCATATAATGCCTCATAAGGAGCCATCTTTATACTCGCCTGATAACTGTTGTTGTACGCAAATTCTACCAAGGCAAGGTGAGTATCCCATGAATCTTTCATTTGCAGCACACATGACCTCAACATATCCTCCAAAGTCTGAATAGTTCTTTCTGATTGTCCATCAGTTTGTGGGTGAAAGGCTGTGCTGAACTGCAACCTAGTACCCATGGCTTCCTGCAGACACTTCCAGAATCGGGAAGTGAATCGGGCATCCCTGTCCGATACAATGGACACAGGTGCTCCATGTAACCTCACAATCTCATCCACAAAAGTTTTGCCAACCTCGTTAAAGAATAAGTTTCCTTGATGGGTAAGAAATGGGCTGACTTGGTGAGTCTATCCACTATCACCCAAATTCCATCATGTCCCTTAGAAGTACGTGGAAGCTTGAAAACAAAATCCATGGTAATGCGTTCCCACTTCCATTCAGGAATTGGAAGTGGTTGCATAAGCCCTGAACGTTTCTGTCGCTCAGCTTTCACTTGTTGACAAATCAAGCATCTACTTACATACTTGGCAATGTCTCCCTTCATATGCGGCCATGAGTAATATTCCCGTAGGGTTCGATACATCTTGGTACTTCCGGGATGCATAGTGTAAGTGGAACAGTGAGCTTCCTCCAGGATTTCTCTTTTCAGATAATCATTCTTAGGTACACAGATGCGAGTTCCTGTTACCAACGCCCCATCTCCCCTTATTGCATAATCTTTCCGTGAACCATTTTCTACTTCTCCCCTTATTCTACAAAGTGTCGGGTCTTCCAACTGAGCTACAATTATCCGCTCCACCAAAATAGGTCTCACATGCAAACTAGCAAGTATTCCACCCTGTTGCGTCATTTCCAGGTCTACACCATCCTTCCGCAGTTCCACTAACAACGGAAGATATGCCGTTCTGAGATGAGTCAAACTTCCAGTAGTCTTCCTACTTAATGCATCTGCAACCACATTAGCTCGGCCTGGGTGATACTCAATCGTGCAGTCGTAATCCTTTATCAATTCCAACCAACGCCGTTGTCTCATATTAAGCTCCCTTTGAGTGAAAAAGTACTTGAGGCTTTTATGATCAGTGAAAATCTGACACGTCTCACCATACAAATAATGTCGCCAAATCTTGAGAGCGAACACTACTGCGGCAAGTTCTAAATCATGAACCGGATAATTCTGCTCATGTTTCTTGAGTTGCCTCGAGGCATAAGCAATCACCCGATCATGTTGCATCAGAACACATCCCAAACCTTGCAAAGATGCATCACTATAAATCACAAAGTTTCCTGCATTATCCGGGAGAGCCAAAACAGGTGCGGTGGTTAATCGCTTCTTTAATTCCTGAAAACTCTGTTCACATTCTTCTGTCCACTCAAATGCAACATCCTTCCTTGTCAACCGTGTGAGAGGTGCTGCTATCGAAGCGAACCCTTCCACAAATCGACGATAGTAGCCTGCCAAACCCAGAAAACTCCGTATCTCTGTCACACTTGTGGGTTGTACCCAATTCACAATAGCTTCAACTTTCTGTGGATCCACATAAATCCCTTCAGCTGAAATTACATGTCCTAGAAATATCACTCTGTCCAGCCAGAACTGACACTTACTAAATTTAGCATAAAGCTGCTTCCTTCTCAAAGTTCTCAATACTAACCTCAGATGCTTCTTATGCCCTTCCAAAGTCTGGGAATAAACCAAGATATCGTCTATGAACACAATCACAAAGTGATCCAAGTATGGTCGGAACACTCTGTTCATGAGATCCATAAATGCTGCTGGAGCATTCGTCAGTCCAAACGGCATCACCAGAAATTCATAATGTCCATACCGTGTTCTGAACGCGGTCTTAGGAATATCCTCTTCCCTGATCCTCAACTGGTGGTATCCTGATCTCAGGTCGATCTTAGAAAAATACTTAGCACC
>NC_047655.1:1050425-1073213 GCF_902201215.1 Prunus dulcis | reverse complement strand
CCGGAAACCGGAGCGGACCCCGTCTTTGTTCCGACATCATCCCGATGCCGGGCCCACTAAATTAAAACTCGAGACTTTCTACCAAAATTTTGGCAGAGTCTCCCCTGTTAAATAAGCAATCCCAACAAAATTTACTCAACCTGCAACACACAGTAATAATAATAATAATCCCAACCAACAGCATGCTTTCACAATTTTACAAGTCACTAAAGTGGCCTCCGGCCTCACAAGTAAAATCTATCAAGGGCGATACAGAGCATCTACTGAATTTAGATTACAAGAACAGTTGAGTAGAAGAAATTACTCAGTTCCTAACTAGAAAGGTTCACAGTTCGGGCCTCGTACACCACTTGCACGCTTCCTGGAGCGACTACTGGCTGGGGGGGCGCAAAACAGAAAATATGTGAGTGGACAAAAACCAAATTGCAGTTAAAACAATATAATAACCCCACCATGTAAAAATAATGCTCAAGACATGCAGGTTCACAATTCAATAAATAATTACCCAAAACTTAATTCATTAAAAACATTTCAAAAAATACCAGTTACCTCCTTTAAAAAGAATCCCCCCTCTCTCAAACTTACCACTCCTTTCAAGCCACTAACTTCCTTACCCACTCAACCATACATATCGTATAAAGACACTTGTATAAATAAATAAATATATAATATAGCTATACGATATACTCAGCACACCACCTAGGTACCGGGAAAACAATCCAACTGGGGGATCGTTTAACTAGTCCGCAGGATTTCTAGGTGCTATCCTGCGTCTAGGGATGAGCGGTCCAACCGGGGGACGAAACTCCAAAGCTCCCACACCGGAACATCCAACGCCATGTGTAGCTTCCAAACTATGTCCTACGCGCGCAGACTGGATCATCACACACCGGAACATCCAACGCCATGGTGATGACCCTAAACTCTATAATAAGTCTTTCCACATGCCGGAACATCCAACGCCGCATATGGAAAGTGTCTCACACGCCGGAACATCCAACGCCGCGAGTGAGACTAGTAACTGGGGAAGGTACTTACGTAGTGTAATCACACAATTTCTCTCCAAAACCACACTCTTCCACATCAACCTCCAACTACCCCAATATCTCATCTATAGCGAATATATAAATATACCTCCCCAATATCCACACAAATGCACTCTCAAAACCCAAGAATGCCAAACTCGATATATATATATATAGCCAAAAACTACCCGACCAACAAAATCCTTTCATGAATATGATATATAAATTCCATAAGCCATTAAAACATTATGCAGAAACTTTCATCAATTAAAACCATGCATATGATTAAAACAAAGTCCACTCACAGATAATCCCCCGCTGCCTGACCACGTGAGGGTCCTGCCTGCTGAGTACGTGCAGTCGAAACACCTATTTCGAGATACGAACCGTTAATTAATATAAAATTACGTCGAAACGGAAATCACAAATTAAATGATTAAATCCCCAAATTCCCCCTACGTGCACGTTGAAGAAGGTATCCTAAGGTCCGATTACAGGTTTAGGAATCGTTCACGATTTTACGGTTATCGCTAACCCGCAAACTTTGCATTTTTGAATCGGAACATCCGGGGTTCCGATTCAGAATCCGTGAAGTCCCATACGGTCCTAGGAATTCCTAGAACAACATATTTTAATTCGGGAAAGATCTAACGGTCGGAACCTATCGAACCCGGATAACGCACAATATGCGAAAATCCGTTCGATAGTCAAACGACATCCGAATTGAGATCCGCGAATTCCTACACGCTCGTGACAACCTAAGGATCTCATCGGGTTAATTAGCAGCCTCACCAGACTCGCCCACGCGCCGCCACACGCGCCGGCAGCGCGTGGGTGTGTAGAGTAATTCCGAAAACGGAAAAACTCCACACCCGAGCTCACCCTTCCTACCCTAGCTTCTACTCGAGGTCAGGATCACTTCAATCAACTACGGGAAGGCCCAATTCGGGCGGCAACTGGCCGGAATTTCATTTTGAAATTCAGCCCAAAACCTAGGTTTTCTAATCGGTTTTCTACACCCAAAATCGATCCAAACCTACACCAACATCAGCTAGAACTCGTAAAAAGGATGAGAAACCATACCTCAATCACCGGGTTTGGGCGGCGGAGGCGGCGGCGCGACGGCGAGAAAACTCCGGTTCAAACCAGTCGAGCTCGCGGCCGGAGTTCGTGGTTTCCGACGGGGAAAACGGGCAGGTCTTGGTCGGGGCGACGAGACGAGTCGAACGGGACCGGTCTCGTGTCCTGCCGTGGTCGGAGCAGAGAGAATCGAGGAGAGAGAGAGTGGACGTCGGGGAGAGAGAGAGACTGAGGAGAGAGAGAGTGTCGCGCGAGAGGGAGAGAGCTGAGGTGAAAAATCTGATTTTTACCAAACTTTTTGAAATATTTACAAGTTTGCCACTGGAAGTGTTTTGCCCGTAACTTTTTCGTTACAACTCCGATTCAAGCCTACCGCCTGTCTACGAATTCATCTCGGTACCACCTACCCAGAAATACCATTCATGGTCCCAAAATCCTTCCGGATAAGAAAGTGACCAATTTACCCCTACCCCAAGGGTAAATTCGTAATTTTAATTAAATTGATTAAAATAAACATTAAATTTGGAGTCGGGGTGTTACAACCTTCAATCATCCAACTGATACCTTTTTACCTACTCAGACAATGGAGATAGGTGGCTTGCTTTATTCTAGATAAACAGAAACTGACTTCTCAAGGGGAAGATACCAATTTCAGATGCTTCGTAATGGTGATGCTGTGCTCAACCCCATAAATGTTCCAGGTAAATATACTTATGACGCATATTATATCAGCGGCAGTCGTGACGAAGCAAATGATACAAATTCCGGTTACAAGGTCATCTTTGATCAGTCAGGCTACTTGTACATATTGCGAAGAAGTGGAGAGAGATTTTTTATTACAACACCGGGACAGGCACTCTCACCTACGAGGTATTATGTCAGAGCAACTCTCCATTTTGATGGGGTTTTCATCATAAGTTACCAACCGAAGAATTCTACAACTAGTGAAAGCTGGAGTGTCATCCACACTGAACCAGATAATGTTTGTGTGAAAATAGCTGGAGAACTCGGAATAGGGCCATGCGGTTATAATAGTGTTTGTACACTTAAAGAAGATAGAAGGCCAAGTTGGAGATGCCCAGTGGGGTATTCTTTATTGAATCCAACTGATGAGTACAGCAGTTGCAAGGCAGCTTTCCTGCAGCAAGTATGCGAAGATGGTGGAGGGCGGGGTTCTGAAAGAGATTTGTACTACATGGATGAGCTTCCAAATACTGATTTTCCAAGATCAGATTATGAGTTGTTTACATCTTATAATGTTGAAGCCTGCAAAACATCTTGCTTGGAAGATTGTCTATGTGCTGCAGCTGTTTCTAGAGACAACAGATGTTGGAAGAAAAAACTACCACTTTCAAATGGAAGACAGGATAGTGGAGTTAACGGTAAGACTTTCCTTAAATTAAGGAGTAGTGGTACCCTCCAAAGCCCAACTCCTCCATTACCTCCAAAGGCAAAGAATCAGAACACTTTGATCATTGTGGGATCAGCACTCTTGGGTAGTTCTGTGTTTGGCAATTTCATATTGGTTGGTGCAATTTGCTTGGGTTTCTTCTTCTACTACCAGAAGAAGCTCACGGGAACTCACCAGGACAAAGCTTCAGGGGGAAGCAATTTGCGCTACTTTACCTACAAAGAGCTCATAGAAGCAACACAAGGGTTCAATGAAGAGCTGAGAAGGTGATCATGTGGCATTGTTTACAAGGGGAAAACTAATCATGCAGGAGGACCCGTACTTGCTGTCAAGGTGTTGGACAGAGTATTTAACGACAAGGAAAAAGAATTCAAAGCTGAAGTCAAGGTCATAGGCCAAACACATCACAAGAATCTTGTCAGACTTCTAGGATATTGTGATGAGGGACCGCACAGGTTGCTGGTATATGAGTACTTGAGCAATGGCACTTTGGCCAGCTTCCTTTTCGGGAATGATGTCAAGCCCAGTTGGCAACAAAGAAGCCACATTGCATTTGGGATTGCTAGAGGGCTCGTTTACATGCATGAAGAATGCAGCACACAGATCATCCATTGTGATATAAAGCCTCAGAATATACTTCTTGATGAATATTACAACGCTCAAATATCTGACTTTGGATTGGCAAAGCTGCTCAATCAAACCCAAGCTTCTAAAACAGCAATCAGAGGAACTAAAGGGTATGTTGCACCTGATTGGTTCAGGTCTGAACCAGTCTCTGTGAAGGTTGATGTGTATAGTTTTGGCGTCTTGCTTCTAGAAATTGTTTGTTGCCAGAGAAACGTGGATGTGGAAGTTGGCGGTGGAGAGAGGGGAGTTTTAATTGACTGGGCATATGACTTCTATTTGGAAAGCAGATTAGATGCTCTGATTAAAAATGACATGGAGGCCATGAATGATATGAACAAAGTTGATGGTGGCCATTTGGTGCATCCAAGAAGACCCTGCAGTGAGACCTACCAAGAAGAAGGTTATGCTGATGCTTGAAGGAATAGTTCAAGTTTCAGTTCCCCCAAGTCCTTTCCCATTTAGTTCCATTAGCGGAAACAAAAACAAGAAAAAGAAAAAAAAAAAATTGTAAAGTCAGGTTTCAAACTTTGAACAGAAACAGATGTTATGATGCTATCAAGCCCTTGTGATAGATGATTCTTTGTGGTGAATGCCACAATGAAAATAATGTCCTACCATATTCTTCATTAATTTCTAGATCATCACACCTAACTTTTGATTGGTCATGATGATGTCCCAGTTTGTCAATGAAAATTCTTACGTAAGTTTTTATTTTTTATGTTTTGTGGTGCATGAAACTGCATACAGAAACATTCATGTATCATTCAAAGCCAAACCTGACAATTACACCAAGGCCGGCTAGTTTATCAAACATCTTTAAATCTTTCTCGTCCGCTCTGACATTCAGATAGTTACTTTTCTTAGAAAAGATTTTATGTTCCCCCAGCCAGTTTCCACGAAATGTGAGCTTATATATATAGTGGTTAGTTTATTTAAGAGAATCGGAGGAGGTTTCTAAAAAGCTTTTCCAAAGTCGAAATCGATGTCCTATAAAAATTGAAGGATCACAAAGCCTGAGTTTATGTTTGTTCTAGCTCCTAATAGTTTATGTTTGCTTCTTATTTCTCACAGGATTCGACTTTGAGCCTTGTGCCACACATTTTTTTGTCCCTGATTGCCCTGATCTAATTCAAAATTTTAAAGAAAAAAATCCAAAAACCAAGTTTGATTCGTTTAGTTTGATCAAAGTGATTGTTATGCACATTTGATGTAGTGATCGTGCGTAAGAAAACTAAAATAAAACTCTGTGTTCATGCTCAACAATAGGCAAAGGGATTCTTTGATTTAAGAAACCATACTCATCTAACTCCTCATACATCATGGCTTTCTCCATCTGGTGATTTTGCCCTTGGATTTTGGCCACTTGAAAACAGTGATCTTTTCTTGCTTTCTATAGATGGTATGCCTTGAACCACATTGGTGGTCTCTCCATTTTGAAACATCCGAATTTGATCCTCAAACTACTTCTTTTTTTTTCGCCAAGTGATCCTCAAACTACATTAGTAAGTGGGTTTGTAAAATTGCCAAGGTAAAGTTTTGACACATAATCCTATCCTATATGAGGTCATATGCTAGCTCCCAAACTTTTCAATGTGGGACAATATTCAATCATGACAGGCTGCTGGGCTTTTTGGATTTTTCTTCAAAGAGCTCAGAAATAATAAACTCAAATGATCTAACCTGGACATAAGTTGATGCTTGAAGGAGTCAAAGAAAATTTCAGCTTCCAAGTAATTACCCTACATTATAAAACATTGAAATAGACTTCGCACCCACAATCCAAAAACAAAAAGACAAAGCTCCAACTGATGATTTCATCAATAACTATTCATAACAATTTTCAAATTTTGTAGGTGGTTGTGAAATTAATGCAAGCGCACAATTCGCATAAGTAATATAGAGATAAGTGAAGTGTCATTCCCACGAAGATTGTAATTTCCTTTTAAGTACCAATTATGGTTAATTTAGAAATTTATTTGAATCATTGATTAATGAGAGTGATTGATTTATTAAACTAAATTAAAACATATATAAAAAATAGCAATTTAATTAACAATGGAAAATCAAGTTGATGAGACACTAGAGCATCCGATTTCATCATAACCAATTCCAGTTAATTCTTATAGCCAATTAACCCTAATTACTACCCATGTTGACAGTTGGTTTCTCCTAATTCATTTGATATCCCCTCTAGGGCTCAACCAAAAAATTTCTTAATTAACAACTCATTCTCTCTCGAGCAACGAATTTAGAAAATCAAGAACCCATTAAGCTCTATGAGAACCTGCAAGAAAACTGCATGAGTCATGTTAGTCCCTCTCGGGCACTCAATCAAAACATGGTATTTGTTACAAGAAGCAAACACCAAACATCTCCTCTCGATCTCCGTTTGGATCACCAATTAAATACTAGATATTTGAAGCATTAAGAATAGTAACAAATACTCAACATGAAATAGTAATCAGAAATTAATATAACTACAAAAATTAAGTGTTCATGGTTAGGCTACATCATAGCCCTAGTAAGACAAATTAGTTCATAACAAAAGAAAAGATAAACAAGAGAATTGTTGTCATAAAACCGATTTGGCAGATGAATTTGATCACTGGATTCTCCACAGCAACACCTTTGTAAGCTCCAAAAGCACTGCTACAGCAAACTCTTGGCTCTCTCTGTGATATACTTGTGGGTGTAGTGAAATATGGTGAAAAGTATATGGTAGAAAAAAGATGGTCCATAGAGAGAGCTTAGGGTGACCAATATAGTGTAAAACAACTAAAACCTACTCTAAAAAGGTCTGGAAAAGCTCTCCTAAAGCATAACAAAATCTCAAACAATTAAACTAAGAAAGAATCCTTCTTTGACTTGGAAACATGTCAGTCAAATTGCACGCACATTTTGGGGTCCTTACGCTTCCTAGAAAATTATGGCAAAATATGAGAAATGTAGCTTGATCTCTAAGATTTCCAAGCATATGTCACACGCAACTAGGAAAAATCGGAAAAAGCTTCAAATCTTCAATCTTCCACAGCAGTGCAGTTCTGATGGGATTTCAACTTAGGCTGTCTTGACTTGCAAGTTTGGAGAATTTGGCTTAGTAGAAAATTATAAAACTGTGATACAATGATCTTCAATGTCTTAGCTTTCTTCTCCAATTGGTCTTGCGCTAAAATTCATTCGAAAAGTCAATTTTCCGTCGAAATCCTCCCAAGCGCGCATAATAGCTGAAAATAAGAAAAATAAGGTAATAATGCAATTTTTAATTAACTTTCCTTACAAAAACCAAATATAAGAGATATAAAAATATAGGAAATAATGCATTTACTATAGGTCACAATTCATCATAAAAAATTCTAAAGTTTTTGTCTTTGCGTCACGCTGTCACCTTGCCGTCTCACAGCAAGATGTTGTGCACGCAATTACAGAAAGGATATTGTAGTACGCCTAACCACATTTAACCACATCGGTGCTAGAAAATTAGCAATGACTATTACTGTACGGCTGCTTCTGTTTTCCTCACTGTTTCTGCTACCAGTTTCTGTGTTTGCTCAAACTAACGGTAGCATAGCAGTCGGTGCTTCTCTTACTGCAACTGCAGGTAACTCCTCACCATGGTTTTCTCCATCTGGTGATTTTGCCTTTGGATTTCTGCCACTTGGAAACAATGATCTTTTCCTGCTCTCAATATGGTATGCCAAAATACCAAACAGAACCATAGTTTGGTATGCAAATAGGGATAATAAGCCTGCGCTTGCACCTAATGGATCAACTGTGAACTTGGCTAACAGTGGACTAGAGCTTACAAGTCCTCAGGGTGAAGAGCTATGGAAATCTGAAACCATTGTTGGTGTTGTTGCCAATGGGGTCATGAATAATACTGGCAACTTCGTTCTTCAAGATGGCAAATCAGGAAATTTATGGGAGACATTCAACAATCCTACAGATACCTTGTTGCCTGGACAGAAAATTGAAAGAAGTGGGACGCTCTCATCTCGATATTCGGAGACTGACTATTCAAAGGGACGGTTCCAGCTGCTTCTGCAAGAAGATGGGAAACTTGTGCTCAGCTCCATAAACTTGCCAACAGAATTTGCCAACGAACCTTACTATGAAACCGACACTACCTCAGGGACTGTGGCAGGTAGTGAAGGTAAAGAATTGGTTTTCAATGTCTCAGGCTACTTGTATGTTCTGAGGGAGAATGGTGGAAAGTACAATCTTGCAGGGGAAGAGGTAGTCTCAGCAAGGGACAACTATATTAGAGCAACTCTCAACTTTGATGGGATTTTCGCTCAGTATTATCACCCAAAGAATTTCACTGGAAATGTAAGCTGGACTCTTCTGTGGTCAGAGCCAGATGATATTTGCCGAAGAATTACAGAAGATTCAGGTTTTGGTATTTGTGGGTACAACAGTATCTGCAAGCTCAACGCTGATAATAGGCCAACCTGTCAATGCCCAAGAGGATTCTCTTTACTTGATCCAAAGGAACCATTTGGGAGCTGCAAACCGGATTTCATACAAGGCTGTGAAGAAGATGAGCTTACTACCACAAAAGATCCATATGATGTAATCGTGATGACAAATATTGATTGGCCAATCTCAGATTATGCGGAGTTCAGACCTTTTACTGCAGAAAAGTGCAATGAATCTTGCTTTCAAGATTGTTTGTGTGCTTTTGCTGTTTTCAGGAATGAAACCTGCTGGAAAAAGAAATTACCTCTCTCAAATGGGAGAGTGGATGTCAGTCTTAATTCAAAGGCTTTCTTCAAAGTCAGAAAGGATAACACAACTCTACAATTTTCTCCAATGCCAAATCCAGATGATAAGAAGAAGAAGCGCAGTAACACTTTGATACCCGTGGAATCCGTAATTCTGGCTACCTCTATCTTTGTTAGTTTTATGTTTAGTGCTGCTGTTTGTCTGGGATTTTTCTTCGTTTTCCGGAAGAAACAAGTAAGGTCTATCAAAAATATGTTGGACTCAAGTTTGTGTTCTTTTAGTTACCAAGAGCTTCAAGAAGCTACAAATGGATTCACAGAAGAATTAGGAAGGGGTGCGTTTGGAGTTGTTTACAAAGGGACAATACAAATTGGTTCTGGTGTCCAAGTGGCAGTGAAGAAGCTAAACTGTGTGATACAAGATGGTGAGAAGGAATTCAAGACAGAACTGAGCGTAATTGGTAAGACACATCACAAGAATCTAGTTTGCCTGGTTGGGTATTGTGACGAAGGGCAACATCGATTGCTAGTATACGAGTTCTTAAGCAATGGCACGTTAGCAAGCTTCCTTTTTGCTGATACAAAACCCAGTTGGACGCAGCGAATTGAAATTGCTTGTGGAGTTGCCAAGGGACTTTTGTACTTGCATGAAGAGTGCAGCACCCAAGTCATCCATTGTGATATAAAGCCTCAGAACATACTGCTTGACGATTATTACACTGCTCGGATCTCTGATTTTGGATTGGCAAAGCTTTTGATGATGAATCAGAGCCACACACATACTGCCATTAGAGGAACAAAAGGGTATGTTGCCCCTGAGTGGTTCAGGAACATGCCAATCACTGCCAAAGTTGATGTGTATAGCTTTGGTGTTGTGCTGCTTGAGATCATTTGCTGTAGGAGAAGCGTTGATGTGGAAAATGGCTGTGAAGAGAGAGCAATTTTAACGGATTGGGTGTACGATTGCTACCGTGAAGGGATATTAGATGCTGTTCTAGATTATGAAGTTGAGGCATTGGATGATAGAAAGAAGCTTGTGATGATTGGTATTTGGTGTATTCAAGAAGACCCATCTCTTAGACCAACTATGAGGAAAGTTGTGCAGATGCTTGAAGGCGTGGTGGAAGTACATCTTCCTCCATGTCCATCTCCGTATACCAGAACAGGCTGAAACCTAAAAGGAATAACATGCAATGCAACCCACCAAAGTTACTTCCACAGAAGACAAGTGTGCAACCCACCTCAATGAGTTGTAAAGTTGGTTCAAATATATACGTATGGTCTTGTTAGTATGTTATTAGAGTAGTGAGTTGTAAAGCTGCTGTCTTTATCTTTTCTATTATTAGACTAGATCCGACTCTAATATTTTTTTTTTCCTTCTCGGTTCTGCTTCTTTCTTCTTTCTATTTCTTTTCTCCAAACAATTTCATCATCTCCTCACTCATCCCATGAATGATATGAACAAAGTTGAGAGATTTGTGATGGTTGCAATTTGGTGCATCCAAGAAGACCCTGCAGTGAGACCTACTATGAAGAAGGTTATGCCGATGCTTGAAGGAATAGTTCAATAGTTTTAGTTCCCCCAAGTCCTTTCCCATTTAGTTCCATTAGCTGAAACAAGAAGAAGAAAAAAAAAAAAAAAACTTTTTTTTATAGTCAGGTTTCAAACTTTGAACATAAACAGATGTTATGATGCTATCAAGCCTTTGTGATAGATGATTCTCTGGTCAATGCCACAATAAAAATAATGTCCTACCATATTCTTCATTAATTTCTATACTATCACACCTAACTTTTGATTTTTCGTGATGATATCCCAGTTTGTCAATGAAAATTCTTAGGTAAGTTTTTACTTTTTATGTTTTGTGGTGCATGAAACTGCATACAGAAACATTCCTATATCAATATTCAAAACCAAACCTGACAATGACACCATGGCCGGCTAGTTTATCAAACACCTTTGAATCTTTCTCGTCTCCACTTTGACATTCAGATAATTACTTCTCTTAGAAAAGATTTTATGTTCCCCCAGCTAGTATCCACAAAATATGAGCTTATATATATAGTGGTAAGTTTATTTAAGAGAATCGGAGGAGGTTTCTAAAAAGCTTTTCCAAAGTCGAAATCGACGTCCTATAAAAATTGAAGGATCACAAAGCCTGAGTTTATGTTTGCTTCTCATTTCTCACAGGATTCAACTTTGAGCCTTGTGCCACACATTGCCTTGATCTTGTCACATACCGGATCGGCTCCGCCATAATACGATATTGTCATTTTTGGGCCCCCTGCCCTCATTGTTTTGTTTCTGGGAACTCACGAGCAACTTAGCTTTGAAATCATAAACTCAAATGATCTAACCTGGACATAAGTTGATGCTTGGATGTTATGTTTCCTATTTAGATCGGTGCACTAGATACTAAGTTATATCAGGTTTTGATAAGAGTTTAAATTAAGTTATGCCTTGAGACCCAAAACCTTGTGGAATAAGGAAAGGTTTTGAAACCTATTAAGGGGCCCTATTTATTTCCTTTTTTGCGTGAACCGTCTTGGTGGGCTTGGAAGATTAGTCAAGTCGGCCCTCGATGATGAGTAGAGACGACTTAACCTAGCCATATATAAGCTTAAGGCCTTGCTCTCATCAGACACGTTCTTTAACCCTAATCTCATCATAAAGAGAGAGCTGAAACAGATTCTGAGATAGAGTCATTCCTGTTCTTGCTGGGATTGTTGCTTTTGGGGTTGAATGAGTGGGATTGTTGCTTTTGGGGTTGAAGGAGTGGGATTGTTGCTGCTACGGTTGAATGAGTTCAGAGGTCGTGTATTCAAGAAAGATGGCGCCAGGTATGTCTGATGAGAGTTGTGTGAAAGATGAGTTCAGAGCTCAGAGGTCTGCGTATTTCAGATTGTGTGAAAGATCATGAACACACATATAAATAAATCTAACAGTTGGTATCAAAGCACATGGTTATTCGCACACACTGAAATCGTTTTTCAAGCATGCCTATTATGATTTCTTATTTGTTTAATTTGATTTTTCATATATTCAAAACTTTAAACACGTTTTTGACCTACCAGATGACCTTAAAACCCTAAAAATGCCCATATATCACAGGAAATCTATATGTTGTGTTAATTTGGTCATTCCTTATTCAGAAAGGTATTTTGCGTAAAAAACGAACACCAAAAACCCCTGAAACACTGTTTAGGGTAAAAGTTACTATTCACTACAATTTAGGGTTTTCTCTCTTGAACTATGTTTTTTTGGTTATTTTCTGAGTAGATATGTGTTTGTCTTTGTTCTAAGAATCAACAAATTTGTCATAACAAAACCAAACCCAAATACTCAAACCCTAAAGAAATAACTAAAAATTGCATCATGCCAAAATTACTTGATAAGTTTCTTCAACATATAGAATATATCCTGTAATTTGTTTGTGATGGCACAAGATAACGCGTAATTTGTGTAAGCTATAAGTAATCTCTTGCCACAAAGGTGTGATACTTAATTAAGGAAGTTTGCATATGTTATTTATTAGTTTTGTGAATAAAGTTACACAGAAAAACTATTTTCTCTTAACAAATTGAGAATCAGTTTCTTGGAAAGTAATTGTGTTTTCTTTTGCAAATCCTTACAGCTTTGAACACTCCCTTAATCAATTTCTCGCAAATTGAAAGATTCACTGGATCGAACTTCAAAATATGGACATTTGATTTTGAAGTTATTCACATATTATATTTAATTCAAGCTAGCCTTTTAGCTTATGTATCTTATAGTACAATTCCTAGAGCTTAGGGAAAAGGAAAAGCATCTGGCGATTAATAGGAGCCACTCGTGTCAACTAATCATGAATGGAGTTCTAGTAAAGAATATAGTGGAGCTAATTAAGAAGCAAAACGAAGATGAGCTGGAGCGAAAAAAGGTGAAGGCACAGCGACACCTTATGGAGGACCCATAAGGATATACACGGCTACAAAGGACAGTCTCAGAAGTCTCAGGATCGCTGTAAAGCTCAGTGTATTCGCTTATGGGAGAGGACGAAACATCAATAAGCTACTTCGATACAAGAATCTCCTAGTGCAGTCTGTGAAACCTACGCCCCAACCTGAATCACCTGTTGAGATTTTCAATACCACCACTAATAGGGAGATAGTGGTACTTGACCTTCTAGGAAGAACAACACTTTCACGGCAGCACATTGTGACAAGGAGGATTAGATAGCTACCTCTTGTTTTCATTAAATATTATTGGAGTAGTTGATTTTAAGTTGGATTCAGGATTTATTTTAGAGTTGGATGATGTAGTTTCAGTACCTAAATAAAGAGAAATTTAATTTCTATTCAAGATTATTAAGACTTGGTTTTATTTTGGATTTAATAAAGATGTTTTTGTATCTTAGAATTCAAAGACAATAAAGATAGATTATATTGTCTCAATTAAAATAAAGATGGTGAAGTTTTAATAGCTGAATCGAGTGAGAAATAGATTAGAAGTGAAGGAACATCCACTAGGTTATGGTATGGATGTTTATGACACATTTCAAAAGAAAAAATTAAAATTCTTATTAAGGAACAAATCTTGCCATTACTGATTTTTGGTGATGACGAAATTTATATTAAATGTGTTAATGGAAAACTCACTAAGACTAAAAAGAAAGGTGCAACTCGCAGTAGTGATCTTTTAAAAATCATCCACGCAGATATTTGTGGACCTTTTCCTCATCAAACAATTGATAGAAATTGCTATTTCATCACCTTTATAGATGACCATTCTCGTTTTGGTTATATATATCTCATAGCAGAAAAGTCTCAAGCTTTAAAATATTCAAAAAAATTCAAACTGAAGTAGAAAGGAAGCTTGAGAAAAAGATCAAAATTCTAAGGTCAGACAGAAGGGGTGAATATTATGGACGTTTTGAGGAAGGAGGAGGACAAGCCGGACCTTTTGCTAGGTATCTACAAGATAATGGAATAGTTGCTCAGTACACAATGCCAGGAACTCCATAACAGAATGGTGTGGCTAAGAGAAGAAATCGAACCTTGAAGGATATGGTTCGTAGCATGATTTCTAAAACTGATTTGCCTAAGAGTTTATAGGGAGAACCGATCAAAAAAGTAAACTATACATACTTAATAGAGTGCCTAGGAAGTTCGTGCCTAAGACACCTTTCAAAATTTGGACTACCAGAAAGCCTAGCTTGTGACATCTTCATTTGTGGGGTTGTAAGGCTAAAACTAAGAATCTATAACCCTCAAGAGAAGAAGCTTGATCCTAAAATGATTTGCTGTCATTTTATTGGTTATCCTGCAAGGTCAAAGGGTTCTAGATTTTAATGTCCAAATTATAGTACTAGAATTGCTGAGGCCGGTTGTTCAGTATGAAGAACTTGTTGATCAACAACAAAAAGAAGAACAAACTGCAGAAAACCCACAATAAGAAAATTCACCCAAACCAAATGTCGTTAAGGAGATCTAATAGAACAAGAATATCCACAGCAATTTTGTAACACCCCGACTCCGAATTTAATTCCTATTTTAAATTAAATAAGTGAATTTACGAATTTACCCTTAGGGTAGGGGTAAATTGGTCTTTTTCTTGCCCGGAAAGTGTTTGGGGCAACGACTGGTATTTTTGGGTAGGTGGTACTGAGACGAATTCGTAGACACGCGGTAGGCTTGAATCGGAGTTGTAACGAAGAAGTTACGATCAAAACACTTCCAGTGGCAAAACCGTAATTATTTCGAAATTTGGGTTTAAAATATCTGACTTTTCTCTCTCTCTCTCTCTCTCTCTCTCCCGCGGCTGAACTCCCCCTCCCCGTTTTGAATTTTTCGCCGGAATTTCAGACGGCGAGAACTTCGCCGTCCGACCTCCGTTTGAGGTGCCGTTTCTTGCAAAAGTTTCCTCTCTTCCTCCTCTACCCAGCCCACCCCTTTTCTCCGATCGAAAACCCGGCAAACGGCGGTGGCGACGACGTGAAAACAGGCTGAAACTGCCGACGTCGCCGGCGACGTTTCCGGCCATCTCGAGCTGCGCCGTCACTTGGAACAGGTAGCTCTCCTTCCCTTCTAGCTGTTTCCTAGGTTGTACGACGACCATGTCTACGGTGGTTGCCGGATCGAAGCCGTGAAGTTCCGGGTTAAAACCGTGAGTTTCCGACGCCGATTCCGACCACTTGCCGTCCGAATTGGACCTTGGTGTAGTTGAATAATGTGTTCCACTCGTCGAGTAGAATCTGTAGCCGGAAGGGTGAGCTCGGGTGTGGAGTTTTTCCGTTCCCGGAATTTCTCTACACACCCACGCGCTGCCGGCGCGTGTGGCGGCGCGTGGGCGAGGCTGGTGAGGCTGCAAATTAACCCGATGAGATCCTTAGGTTGTCACGAGCGCATAGGATTTCGCGGATCTCAATTCGGATGTCGTTTGACTATCGAACGGATTTTCGCATATTGTGCGTTATCCGGGTTCGATAGGTTCCGACCGTTAGATCCTTCCCGAATTAAAATATGTTGTTCTAGGTATTCCTAGGATCGTATAGGACTTCGCGGATTGTGAATCGGAACCCCGGATGTTCCGATTCAATAACTTAAAGTTTGTGTTTTATATTAACCGTCCGATCGTGCGATCGTTAGCGATCTAACTGTCCGTTTCGGACCAAACTTGCGAGACGGGTATCTTAGACCTTGTGGAACCTTTAGGAACTTTCGGATTGTAAAATGGAGGTCGTGGGTCCCGTGGGTCCCGTGGGCCCGGTTGACCCGAATTGGGAAGTTTGACCGTCGGTTGACCGAGTGTCTCCCGAAGCTGTTCCATCGTCCAAATTGGGTAGTTGGACCTTAGAACGTTGCGTTCCTAGTGCACTTACTAAAAAACTGGGAAATTAGGATATTTAATTCAAAGTACTCGTTCGAAACGCTTCGTATTAATCTCGTGTACGTATTCTGAATTAGGTACTCCGACCACGTATACGCAGCAGGCGGGACCCTCTCAGGGTCAAGCAGCGTGGGACTACTTGTGAGTGGACTTTGTTTTCAAATCTTATGCATGGTTTTATTAATGAAAGATTTATGCATAATGTTTTAACGATTTATTGAATATATTATATTCATGGGTTGAATTTGATGTCTATATAGCGCTTTGGCATAGTTGGATATTGAAAGTATATTTATATGGATTTTGAGAAATATTATGCATGATGTTTTAAATGGTATTTTTGGATATATTATTTATTCAGTTGTTGAAAGGGATATTTTTATGAGGCATTGAAAATATATTTTTGGATTTTAACATATTGGAGTATCTTGAGTATGAATATATGGATTTGAGGATTTCTATATATATTTGGTTATGTGCGAGGTACTTGGGTTGTTGAGATGAGATTGTGGAAAGTGGTGAGTATAGAATGTCAGTTTGGTGTGCTATAAGCACTACCCTATGTACCTCCCCTGATTTGGAACTTGGATACGGATACTTGAGATACTTGGAAGAATCGGAACCCGGGGCATCCTTGACGGGATGTTGCTGTAGACCCTTGATTGGGTAGTCTACGCGCGTAGGACTGATCACAGACGTACGGGTTTTGAGGTTATCGACGGTACGTGCTGGCTGAGAGTTGGTCCCCCAGTTGGACGGCTCGTTCCCTAGTCACATGGTGGATTGAGGACTCATCATGAGGACTCTGCCAGGGTGACTAGTCAAACAATCCCCCGGTTGGATTGTTTCCCCGGTACAACTAGGTGATGGTCATATTTATATTATATATATCTCTTATATTATATATTTATATATATAATCCATTCATTCATGTTTTTCGGTGAGGATACTTCTTTGCCGGTCGTGCCAATGGGTACGCTTTTGAGAGTTTGGTTGTGGGATTTATAAGTTTTGGATGGTGGGTTTTATAAAGCGTTCTTTATGGATTGTGGACTTGGCATCGAGTATTGATTTGTTTTTATATAGATTGTAGATATATATATATATATACTTGAGTATGAAGGTTTTGAGATGCATGGAATTTCTTGCATGGTTTTCTAAACGGTGGGGTTATATTACGTTGGTTTACACTGAACTGAATTTATTTTTGTCCACTCACAATTTTCTGTTTTGCGCCCCCCCAGCCAGTAGTTGACTGAGCTCTGCAGCAGAGCCAGATCGTGCGCTTCCGAGCCTTGAACCTTCGTAGGACTCTTTCTTCATGTTATTTCCTTTGAACTCTGTTTTGTTGAAATTGAAGTTCTTAGACATGCTCTGTTATCGCCCTGTTAGGGTTTGATTTGTGAGGCTTGAGGCCATTTCATTGTAAATTGTTTATTCGCTTTAAAGCATGCTGCTGGTTGGGATTGTTCTGTATTTTGATGCAGGTTGAATTCTGTTGGGTTTCTTAAATTTACAGGGGGGGCTCTGCCAAAATTTTGGTAAAGAGTCCGGGGCTTAGTAAGTGGGCCCGCATCGGTGATACCATCCAACAAGTTTTAAAGAAGCTATAGAGAGTCAGAATGCAGACAAATGGAGGGAAACAATGTTGAATGAACTCGAAAGCATGAAGAATAATCAAGTATGAGAATTAGTTGAACCTCATAAGAGCCATTTATTGGTAGGCTTGAAATAGGTATTTAAAACAAAGAAGGATAAGGATGGAAAAATCGAAAGATTTAAGGCTAGATTGGTAGCAAAAAGATTCATCCAAAGGGAGGGAATTGACTACATTGAGATGTTTTTTCTAGTTTCCACCAAAGATTCTTTTCGCATAATTATGGCTTTGGTAGTGCATTATGACCTACTTTTACATCAAATGGACTGCTTTCCTGAATGGTGAACTCGAAGAAGAAAATTTTATGAGGCAACCTGAAGAGTTTGCAAAGGAGAGAAAAGAGCATATGGTTTGCAAACTTGACAAGTTAATTTATGGACTGAAGCAAGCAAGCAGGAGGTGCTATTTCAAATTCCATCAAACTGTTTCATCTTATGATTTTGAAGAGAAAATAGTCGATCAATGCATTTACCTGAAGAAATGTGGGAAACAATTTATTTTTCTAGTGCTGTATGTCGACAGTATACTTTTGGCTACAAATGACCACAATTTACTGAAAGACACTAAGGAGCTACTTCCAAACAATTTTGAGATGAAGGATTTGGGAGAAGCTGCTTTTGTGTTAGGCATTGAAATTTAGAGAGACTGAGCTCGAGGACTCCTAGGCCTATCACAGAAAAATATATATTGAAAGGATACTTAAGCGTTTTGACATGAGTATGTGTTTTGGACAGAAAATTCTGTTAGCTAAAGGAGATTTAAAGAATGAGCATTGCCCTAAGAATAAAGAAGAAGAAGATGAGATGAGGAACAAGCCGTAAGCTTCTCTAGTTGGAAGCAATATGTACTTACAAGTGTGTACAAGGCTAGACCTAGCCTTGTGCATTAGCAAGATGGAAAGATTTCAGTCAAATCCGGGAATGCAACATTGGATAGCTAGAAAGAAGATTTTGAGGTACCTACAAAGAACAAAGGCTTATATGTTGATTTACATACGCACAGAGAATTTAGAGCTTGTTGGTTATGTTGATGTGAATCTCATCTCTACTTCAGGTTTTCTTTTCAAGATGGCAGGAGCAGTTATTGCTTGGAAGAGTGCTAAACAATCTGGTGTTTTGAGTTCAACCATGTTTTCAGAATACATAGCTTGCTATGAAGCCTACTCCTCATGCAGTATGGCTAAGGAATTTTATTAAAGACATTAAAGTGGTGGACTCGATTTCTAGACCAATACAGATATATATGACAACATTGCGGTTGCTTTTCACTGCATGAACAACAAGATGTCGTCTGGACTTCAGCATATTGACAGAAAATATTTAATAGTGAAGGGGAAGGTAGCGGACAAACTAGTTATGTTTGATCATATCAGAACTCAAGATATGATTGCATATCTATTCACAAAGTTTTGCCTTCATAAGCTTTTCTGAGACATGTTGAGAGCATGAGATTATTTCCTAGCTTTGATGCTGCAATCTAGTGGGAGTCTTGTTCCCATTCTGATATTTTACTAGTATGTTTATTTACTGTTTTCTAGATTGAGGGATTTGCATTTAAGGATGTTAATTTGGTTGATAGTTTTATTTATTATTGAATAAATTCTACCATCTTAACTATTCAGTTGTTTAAAATTATTATGCAATTTGTTTATGCAAGTGAGTTTATGGTCTCTTTTGAGATACTATTGTTTTGATAACATTGCGGATTGACTCTTGCTAAGTCGTAAAGAGGTACATGCACTGAAAAGCATAAAGATTCACATTACGGGTTAATACATATTAAGGTTTGCGTTGGTAGGTGCTTCTTGTATTATGAGATTGCATTATGTGATTATAGATGGCTTGTTTTTAATAAAGAGAGTCGTGCCTGTCTATAGTTCATTTTGTCTAATCACTTTTCACTGTGGCTTGAAGGGAATGACTTAATTGTTTTAAACTTATGGACAATAAAGATTATCAAAGCTCTAGTGCTTGATCTAGTGGGAGAATGTTATGTTTCCTATTTAGATCGGTGCACTAGATACTAAGTTATATCAAGTTTTGATAAGAGTTTAAATTAAGTTATTCCTTGAGGCCCAAAACCTTGTGGAATAAGGAAAGGTTTTGAAAGGGGTCCTATTTATTTCCTTTTTTGCGTGAACTGTTTTGGTGAGCTTGGAAGATAAGTCAAGTCAGCCCTCGGTGATTAGCAGAGACGACTTGACCTAGCCTTATATAAGCTTAAGGCCCTGCTCTAATCAGACACATTCTCTAACCCTAATCTAAGAGAGAGCTGAAATAGATTATGAGAGAGAGCAGAAGTCTTGAGCCGTTCCTGTTCTTGTTGGGATTGTTTCTGCTGCAATTGAATGAGTTCAGAGGTCGTGTACTCAAAAAAGATGGCACTACGTATGTCTTTACGTATTTCAGATTGTGTGAAAGATCATGAACACGCATATAAAGAAACCTAACATTGGAGTCGAAGAAAATTACCCTACATTATAAAACATTGAAAAAGACTTTGCACCCACAATCCAAAAACAAAAAGACAAAGCTCCAACTGGTAAATCATGGAAACTGGAACTTGGAAAGTAGCAGCATATTCATGATTCTGAACCTTAGACTTAGACTTAGCCCATACTGTAACATGTGCCCAACCTTAGACTTCGTTGACTTGGTGACTGCAGTGTTGTGCGCCGCAACCTTAGACTTTGTTGACTTGTTGACTTGGTGACTGCAGTGTTGTGCGCGACAGAAGCGGATTGCACTGAATGGTGGATATGAAACCAACTCTCTTCTCTCTCTGGTTTCCTTTGGTTTTGCTATACACAAGCACTCTTCTCATGCACTACTTGCCTGAAACAAGAATGCAAAGCATTATTCAATCACTAACGCACCAAATATAATGTCGGCAGACATTATCTCTTATGCCTACCAGCACTAGCATGCATTAATACATTGTAATAGCAAATTGAAGGTGCTGTTTTTTTAATCCAAAAAAAAAAAAAAACAGCCGTAAGTTGCTTCCTACTTGATGTTCCACTTCACTTGGTTCCTTTGCCTTTTACAAAGATGACCCCAGCCATCATTGATTGCCCACTTAGAACCTGACTTTAGACATCTCACAGGCGAATTACTAAGTTACATTTGATCACCTAACACACTATGTGCCTATTGACAATAACAAGGGTTGTAACACCCCGACCCCAAATTTTCCCGAATTTAATCCGTAATTAATTATTTAATTATTTAAGGGTATTTTAGTCACATTTTTAACCGGAGAGAGTTTGGGACCGTGACTTGTATTTTTGGATAGGTCGTGCTGAGACGAGTTCATAGACACGTAGTGGGCTCGAATCGGAGGTGTAACGAGAGAGATATGGTCAAAAGAAATCCAGTGGCACAATCGTAAATATTTCGAAATGGGATTTTTTATAAAAATCAGATTTTTTCCCTCTCTCTCTCTCTCTCTCCCGCGACCTCTCTCTCTCTCCCCCGTTCAGCTCCAGCTCCCCGCCACCACGGAGCATGGCGACCGTCGCCACCGGTCCCGTTGGACTCGCCACGTCGCTGCCTTCCTCCCGTGACCAGTCGCCGGCCTTGGACCGCCGCCTATCGGCCGGAAACTGGCGATTTCTCGCCGGAATTCATCCAAACTTCAAGCCATTCGATCTCCTCCGTTTCTCAACCAAATCAGTCGAGTGAGGTATGGATTTTCATCTATTTCTCGTGCTCTATCTGCTGGTGGGTTGGGTTTAGATCAATTTTTAGCGTAACCAATTCGATTTTCGAATTGAAAATCGGCCGAACTTCGGCCGCCGTGATCGGCCATTTCCGGCCACTTTTTGGGGGTTGTCCAAGAACAAAAGTGACTCCAAATGGGGTGTTTTACCTAGGGTAGGAGTTTGGAGTCTCGGTTTCAAGATTTTTCGACGGACCGTAATCGCTTTGGACACCCGGTCTGCCCGCGCGTGTGGCGGCGCGTGGGCGAGGGTGGCGGCATGTCTCTGGTCAGTTTTGAGGTCCTCGTGCCGTCACGAGCGCGTAGGATTTCGCGGATCACAATTCGGACGTCGTTTGACTATCGAACGGATATCGCCTATCGGGCGTTATCCGGGTTCGATAGGTTGGGACCGTCGGATGGTCCCAAATTTAATATATGTTAATCTGGGTAATTCTAGGATCGTGTAGGAATTCACGGATCGTGAATTGGAGCCCCGGATGTTCCGATTCAATAATTTAAAGTCTATATTTTATATTAACCGTTAGATCGTGCGATCGTGAGCGATCCGACCGTCCGATCTGAACCAAACTGGTAGGACAAGTGTCCTATAATTTATAGAACCCATAGGAACTTTCGGATCGGAGTTTGGAGGTCGTGGTCCCCGTGGGCCCGGGTGACCAGGGTTAGGGTAGTTTTGACCCTTGGTTGGGAGTTACGCAATATTAGAATTAAAATATAATTATATGGTTGTACAATGGTACAACAGAGTCTAGAACGTCAGTGGAGTGCAATATGCACTACCTTAAGTACCTCCCCGGATTTTGGATTCACTACAAGCACCACCAAGTGAAAGTCAGGTCGCACGTGGCGTAGGTTATCCGGCGTGTCGACAGACCCCATACGTGGCGTTGGTTGTACCGGCGTATGGGGAGATTTGTGATATTATGTTCAGGTCTCACGTGGCGTAGGTTATCCGGCGTTGAGACAGGCCCCATACGTGGCGTTGGTTGTACCGGCGTATGGGGAGATTATGTGATACTGTGTTGAGGTCGCACGTGGCGTAGGTTATCCGGCGTGTCGACAGACCCCATACGTGGCGTTGGTTGTACCGGCGTGTGGGGAGATATGTGATATGACGTGCAGGTCTCGCGTGGCGTAGGTTATCCGGCGTTGAGACATACCCCATACGTGGCATTGGTTGTACCGGCGTATGGGGAGATATTATGATAGTATGGTATGGTCGCACGTGGCGTAGGTTATCCGGCGTGTTGACAGACCCCATACGTGGCGTTGGTTGTACCGGCGTATGGGGAGACTATGTGGAATACAGAGAAATGAGATGAGGTATCGCTTGAGAGTGGAATTATGTTTTACGAGAGAACTACGTGTGGCTTGATCCCTCAAAGAGGGTACGTAGGCAGCCTAAGGTTATTAGGTGCAGCCGCGGACTATTATTAGTCATAAAGGGGTATTTGATTTGTTGGGTAGTTGTTTAAGATTTACTGGAAGGCCGAAGGCCTTTTGTGTGTATTGCATGAAATTATATTGTGCATGCTGCCAGTTGGGAATATAAATTGTGTTTTTATGCAGGTATAAATTTTGGGAAATGTCCAATTTGTAGGGGAGACTCTGCCGAAATTTCGGCAGAAAGTCTCGGTCCTTAGTAAGTGGGCCCGGCATCAGGGTGATGTCAGGAA
>NC_047655.1:1042636-1047161 GCF_902201215.1 Prunus dulcis | reverse complement strand
CTATCTCCATATTTTTTTTCTTTACCTGTGCCGTGTGTGCCCTCCTGGGTTTGTGTGTTGTGTTGTAATGTTCGTGCCTCTACTGTGTTCGTGTCATTCCTGTCTTCATGCATCTGCCGTATTTATGGCTTTGCTGTGTTCCGCGGTGTACTCTGCTGTGTTCGTGTCTGTCTTCGTGCATCTGCCATATTTGTGCTTCTTATGTGTTCCGTTGTATACTCTGTCGTGATCTGTTGAGTTTCTGCTGCAATCATGGGTGATAACTCCATTGTTGGTGCTGTTGTTGCTGCCTCTGCAAATTTGTGTATTTCTGATTCTATTCCAGGTACTGGCTCCAATACTTGGATAATTGACATTGGTGCTTCTGATCATATCACTTATGATGCTAAATTTTTTGATGAGTTGTCTAGTAACACCCGTGACCCATACATAACTAGTGCTAATGGCTTGCCCTATCCAATTACTAGTGAGGGCACAATCTCTCTCACTCCTACTCTGTCTTTGTCTCTTACGTTACTAGTTCTCAATATCCATTGTAACTTGTTATCTATTGGTCGATTACTTGATACACTTAATGCTTCTGCTACTTTCTATCCTACACATTGCTCTTTTCAGGATCTCAAGACTCACGAGACGATTGGGCATGATAAACAGATAGGGGGGCTTATATTATTTGACGTTGCCTTCTGCACCAGTTAATGATCATGTCGTTAATACTGTTCAAAGTTGCAGTGTCGAAGACAAACAACAAATTTGGTTATGGCATCGTCGCTTGGGACACCCGTCATTTGGCTACCTTAAACGTTTGTTTCTATCTTTATTCCGTTCCGCTCTTGTGATGAGTCTAGTTTTAAGTGTGAGACGTGTATTTTGGCCAAGAGTCATCGCACTGTGTTTCCTTTGAGTGACAGTAAAGGTGCAAAGCCTTTTGATTTAGTGCATTCTGATGTGTGGGGTCCGGCTCGCGTTACTTCAAACGAATTTCGTTGGTTCGTCACTTTTATTGATGATTGTACCCGACTCACTTGGGTTTTCTTACTGAAAAATAAACATGATGTTGCTTCCATCCTTCTAGAGTTCTGTACTATAGTGTCTACTCAGTTTCATGCTCAAGTCAAAGTATTCCGGAGTGATAATGGAGGCGAATATGTAAATAACACTTTGGCATCTTTCTTCCGTGCTCAAGGTATTATTCACCAAAAGACAACCCTATTTGCTCCTCAGCAGAATGGTATTTCTGAAAGCAAGAATCGTCAGTTACTTGAAGTTACCCACTCCCTTATGTTATACATGTCTATTCCCCATCATCTTTGGGGGCATGTTGTTTTATTTGTTGCCTATTTGATTAATCGTACTCCTAGCCGGGTTCTTGATTTCAAGACTCCACATGATGTGCTTGGTGACCATGTTTCCCCTGTCTCAATCTCTAAGCTGCCCATAAAGTTTTTGGGTGTGTTGCATATATTCATGTCTACTCTCATCAACGGAGTAAACTTGATCATTGTGCTCTGTGATGTGTCTTTATTGGTTACTCTTCTACTCATAAGGGTTATAAGTGCTAACATCCACTTACCCAGAAGGTGCATGTTACTTTAAACGTGACTTTCCACGAAGAAGTGCCCTATTATGTCTCTCCCTCATCTCCAATTCAAGGGAGAGAGAGAGAGTGAATTGTAGAGTCTTGGATTGGAGAACGATGTGTTTGAAGATACTGTTGTCGGGAAGAAAACGACATGTCTTACTGAAGCAAGTGACCGGTCGCCCATATCTGAAGATGAAACTTGTGGTCTCTGTGAAGAAGCGACTGATCGCCATTTCGAACTCGACAGGTCGCCCATATTTGGAAATGAAGCAGGTGCTCTCGATATCGAAATGACCGGTCACACTGAAGCAAGCGACCAGTCGCCTGTATCTGAAAATAATGACAATGATTTTTGTATGGATGAGTTCGATGCAATACCCCCCTGCCCTTCCAGTGCCCCAATCTACTCGTGATAATGAATCAAGTAAGGTAATTTCTAATGATCTATCTGTGTCAACTTATCAGTTACCACCACGAATCACTCGTGGGAAACCTAAAATACAATATTCTTCTGATATACATGCCAAGTTTAAATATCTCATTAGCCATTATGTGTCAACTCATCGTTTGTCTAAGTCATATGCATCATATTTGTGTCAATTATCTAGTGTATGTGTGCCAACTAAGTTGCAAGATGCTTTATCTAACCCAAAATGGATGGATGCCATGAATGTTGAAATGGATGCCTTGAACAAGAATAAAACATGGGATTTAGTTCCTTTGCCACGAGGGAAGAAAGTTGTTGGATGCAGATGAGTGTTTACTTTGAAGCATAAAGCTGATGGTTCCATTGACCGTTACAAGGCTAGATTGGTAGCAAATGGTTATACTCAGACTTATGGAGTTGATTATTTGGAAACCTTTGCTCCAGTGGCAAAGCTCAATACTATGCGTGTACTATTGTCCCTAGTTGCTAACCGCTACTGGCCCTTGTTACAATTCAATGTCAAAAATGTGTTTCTACAAGGTGACCTCAATGAGGAGATTTACATGGATCTCCCTCCTGGTATTCTTGTAACCTCTAAGGAGGGTGTTGTGTGTAAGCTGCGGAAGTCTTTATATGGATTGAAGCAGTCTCCAAGAGCGTGGTATGGGAGATTTGCAGCATCTATGAAGAAATTTGGGTATGTGCAGAGTAACTCAGACCATACTTTGTTTCTAAAGCATCATAAAGGTAAATTGACAACTTTAATTATTTATGTTGATGATATGATTGTGACTGGAGATGATCAGGCAGAAATGAAAAATCTTCAGAAGTATCTGGCTTCCGAGTTTAAGATGAAATCATTAGGTGATTTGAAGTACTTCCTTGGGATTGAAGTTGCCATATCTAAACATGGTATCTTTCTGTCTCAAAGAAAGTATATTTTGGATTTACTTGCAGAGACTGGAATATTAGATTGTAAACTAATTGATACCCCTAGTGGACAAAATCATAAGTTGGGGTTGTATCCTGATCAAGTCCCTACAGATAAAGAGCGTTATCAACGACTTGTGGGGAAATTGATTTATTTATCTCATACACGTCCTGATATTGTATATGCAGTGAGTGTAGCGAATCAGTTTATGCATTCTCCTAGTGAAGATCATATGGGTGCTGTGATGCGCATTTTGGGATATCTGAAAGTAACTCATGGAAAGGGGTCACTGATAGACGTTCTACGCCTGGGTATTTCACATTTTTTGGTGGCAATCTTATTACTTGGATGAGTAAAAAATAAAAAGTGGTGTCTAGGTCTAGTGCCGAGGCCGAGTACCGTGGGATGGCTCAGGGTGTGCGCGAGTTACTATGGTTGAGAAGATTATTGAGAGATGTTGTGTGAAACCCTGTATTTTTAGTATATATATATTATATTTCGGGAGATTAAATATTTTGTTACATATTTAGTTTATAACTTATATATATAATTGTTTTGGTACGTGTTATATTTTTATATTTTCTTATTAGTTATTAAAAAATAGAAGTAATATCATAAAGAAGTATATGTATTGCTTTTAACAACTTTATCTCTTTGTTTCTTGCTAGCCAAGTTGAATGGCCTATATATTTTTTTTACAAACACACTTTAGACTCCAAGTGTCATTCTACTGAGGTAACTAAGCTTTATTTAGCATGAGGTGTTGGCAATTTGATGATAGCTATCCTAATGTTGGAGACCAAGTTCCCACGTGGTCATCACCTCCCCACCAATTAGAACAAATTGTATCCTCCTGAGTGCTACTATAAATAGGACATTTCCTTTGTTTTTGAAAGAATGTAAAGTTGCATGAAAGTTCATGCAAAGAGAGAAAAAAGTAGAGGGAGAGAGAATAGTGAGGAAATTCTTGGAGGAGGTATATGACTTAATTTGTGTTTTCTTAACTTAGAGCTAGCTTTGGAAACGAGGTAGGGGTTTCTTGGTGACCTTTTATAAAGATTGATCTAATTAAAGTTCGTGAGCTCTATATTATATGTGATATTGTATAATGTTCTTGATATACTATATTTACATATTGTGAACTATTTGAATAATGTTGGGATAATTATATCATGTCATGGTAATTGGTTGGAGTTGTTGGGTGGAGAAGATAATTATGGAAAAGAGGGTAATAGGAACGTTCTTTTGTGTAGTTGAGTCTGACCATTGTAGGCACCAAGTTCAGGTGAGCCCGTGTGCACAGTAGATTAGCAAATCAGCGGTATAATTGTCGATTGGGTGATTTGGGCTTAGAGATCAATGGTGTAGACAAGATGACTAGCAAAAGGGAAATTATGGGATAACTGAGATTGGTGTTAGTTTATGTAATGGGGCATTTGGAATCACATTGGTAAAATGCATAGTAGGGACATGCAGGTTTGCTTGCCCTATTATATAGATTAACGGGTTGGGTATAATTGAAGACCATTCATGCATTATTATTATTATTATTATTATTATTATTATTATTATTAATGTGATATTT
>NC_047655.1:999570-1042536 GCF_902201215.1 Prunus dulcis | reverse complement strand
AAAGCATGAAGAATAATCAAGTATGAGAATTAGTTGAACCTCATAAGAGCCATTTATTGGTAGGCTTGAAATAGGTATTTAAAACAAAGAAGGATAAGGATGGAAAAATCGAAAGATTTAAGGCTAGATTGGTAGCAAAAAGATTCATCCAAAGGGAGGGAATTGACTACATTGAGATGTTTTTTCTAGTTTCCACCAAAGATTCTTTTCGCATAATTATGGCTTTGGTAGTGCATTATGACCTACTTTTACATCAAATGGACTGCTTTCCTGAATGGTGAACTCGAAGAAGAAAATTTTATGAGGCAACCTGAAGAGTTTGCAAAGGAGAGAAAAGAGCATATGGTTTGCAAACTTGACAAGTTAATTTATGGACTGAAGCAAGCAAGCAGGAGGTGCTATTTCAAATTCCATCAAACTGTTTCATCTTATGATTTTGAAGAGAAAATAGTCGATCAATGCATTTACCTGAAGAAATGTGGGAAACAATTTATTTTTCTAGTGCTGTATGTCGACAGTATACTTTTGGCTACAAATGACCACAATTTACTGAAAGACACTAAGGAGCTACTTCCAAACAATTTTGAGATGAAGGATTTGGGAGAAGCTGCTTTTGTGTTAGGCATTGAAATTTAGAGAGACTGAGCTCGAGGACTCCTAGGCCTATCACAGAAAAATATATATTGAAAGGATACTTAAGCGTTTTGACATGAGTATGTGTTTTGGACAGAAAATTCTGTTAGCTAAAGGAGATTTAAAGAATGAGCATTGCCCTAAGAATAAAGAAGAAGAAGATGAGATGAGGAACAAGCCGTAAGCTTCTCTAGTTGGAAGCAATATGTACTTACAAGTGTGTACAAGGCTAGACCTAGCCTTGTGCATTAGCAAGATGGAAAGATTTCAGTCAAATCCGGGAATGCAACATTGGATAGCTAGAAAGAAGATTTTGAGGTACCTACAAAGAACAAAGGCTTATATGTTGATTTACATACGCACAGAGAATTTAGAGCTTGTTGGTTATGTTGATGTGAATCTCATCTCTACTTCAGGTTTTCTTTTCAAGATGGCAGGAGCAGTTATTGCTTGGAAGAGTGCTAAACAATCTGGTGTTTTGAGTTCAACCATGTTTTCAGAATACATAGCTTGCTATGAAGCCTACTCCTCATGCAGTATGGCTAAGGAATTTTATTAAAGACATTAAAGTGGTGGACTCAATTTCTAGACCAATACAGATATATATGACAACATTGCGGCTGCTTTTCACTGCATGAACAACAAGATGTCGTCTGGACTTCAGCATATTGACAGAAAATATTTAATAGTGAAGGGGAAGGTAGCGGACAAACTAGTTATGTTTGATCATATCAGAACTCAAGATATGATTGCATATCTGTTCACAAAGTTTTGCCTTCATAAGCTTTTCTGAGACATGTTGAGAGCATGGGATTATTTCCTAGCTTTGATGCTGCAATCTAGTGGGAGTCTTGTTCCCATTCTGATATTTTACTAGTATGTTTATTTACTGTTTTCTAGATTGAGGGATTTGCATTTAAGGATGTTAATTTGGTTGATAGTTTTATTTATTATTGAATAAATTCTACCATCTTAACTATTCAGTTGTTTAAAATTATTATGCAATTTGTTTATGCAAGTGAGTTTATGGTCTCTTTTGAGATACTATTGTTTTGATAACATTGCGGATTGACTCTTGCTAAGTCGTAAAGAGGTACATGCACTGAAAAGCATAAAGATTCACATTACGGGTTAATACATATTAAGGTTTGCGTTGGTAGGTGCTTCTTGTATTATGAGATTGCATTATGTGATTATAGATGGCTTGTTTTTAATAAAGAGAGTCGTGCCTGTCTATAGTTCATTTTGTCTAATCACTTTTCACTGTGGCTTGAAGGGAATGACTTAATTGTTTTAAACTTATGGACAATAAAGATTATCAAAGCTCTAGTGCTTGATCTAGTGGGAGAATGTTATGTTTCCTATTTAGATCGGTGCACTAGATACTAAGTTATATCAAGTTTTGATAAGAGTTTAAATTAAGTTATTCCTTGAGGCCCAAAACCTTGTGGAATAAGGAAAGGTTTTGAAAGGGGTCCTATTTATTTCCTTTTTTGCGTGAACTGTTTTGGTGAGCTTGGAAGATAAGTCAAGTCAGCCCTCGGTGATTAGCAGAGACGACTTGACCTAGCCTTATATAAGCTTAAGGCCCTGCTCTAATCAGACACATTCTCTAACCCTAATCTAAGAGAGAGCTGAAATAGATTATGAGAGAGAGCAGAAGTCTTGAGCCGTTCCTGTTCTTGTTGGGATTGTTTCTGCTGCAATTGAATGAGTTCAGAGGTCGTGTACTCAAAAAAGATGGCACTACGTATGTCTTTACGTATTTCAGATTGTGTGAAAGATCATGAACACGCATATAAAGAAACCTAACATTGGAGTCGAAGAAAATTACCCTACATTATAAAACATTGAAAAAGACTTTGCACCCACAATCCAAAAACAAAAAGACAAAGCTCCAACTGGTAAATCATGGAAACTGGAACTTGGAAAGTAGCAGCATATTCATGATTCTGAACCTTAGACTTAGACTTAGCCCATACTGTAACATGTGCCCAACCTTAGACTTCGTTGACTTGGTGACTGCAGTGTTGTGCGCCGCAACCTTAGACTTTGTTGACTTGTTGACTTGGTGACTGCAGTGTTGTGCGCGACAGAAGCGGATTGCACTGAATGGTGGATATGAAACCAACTCTCTTCTCTCTCTGGTTTCCTTTGGTTTTGCTATACACAAGCACTCTTCTCATGCACTACTTGCCTGAAACAAGAATGCAAAGCATTATTCAATCACTAACGCACCAAATATAATGTCGGCAGACATTATCTCTTATGCCTACCAGCACTAGCATGCATTAATACATTGTAATAGCAAATTGAAGGTGCTGTTTTTTTAATCCAAAAAAAAAAAAAAACAGCCGTAAGTTGCTTCCTACTTGATGTTCCACTTCACTTGGTTCCTTTGCCTTTTACAAAGATGACCCCAGCCATCATTGATTGCCCACTTAGAACCTGACTTTAGACATCTCACAGGCGAATTACTAAGTTACATTTGATCACCTAACACACTATGTGCCTATTGACAATAACAAGGGTTGTAACACCCCGACCCCAAATTTTCCCGAATTTAATCCGTAATTAATTATTTAATTATTTAAGGGTATTTTAGTCACATTTTTAACCGGAGAGAGTTTGGGACCGTGACTTGTATTTTTGGATAGGTCGCGCTGAGACGAGTTCATAGACACGTAGTAGGCTCGAATCGGAGTTGTAACGAGAGAGATATGGTCAAAAGAAATCCAGTGGCACAATCGTAAATATTTCGAAATGGGATTTTTTATAAAAATCAGATTTTTTCCCTCTCTCTCTCTCTCTCTCCCGCGACCTCTCTCTCTCTCCCCCGTTCAGCTCCAGCTCCCCGCCACCACGGAGCATGGCGACCGTCGCCACCGGTCCCGTTGGACTCGCCACGTCGCTGCCTTCCTCCCGTGACCAGTCGCCGGCCTTGGACCGCCGCCTATCGGCCGGAAACTGGCGATTTCTCGCCGGAATTCATCCAAACTTCAAGCCATTCGATCTCCTCCGTTTCTCAACCAAATCAGTCGAGTGAGGTATGGATTTTCATCTATTTCTCGTGCTCTATCTGCTGGTGGGTTGGGTTTAGATCAATTTTTAGCGTAACCAATTCGATTTTCGAATTGAAAATCGGCCGAACTTCGGCCGCCGTGATCGGCCATTTCCGGCCACTTTTTGGGGGTGGTCCAAGAACAAAAGTGGCTCCAAATAGGGTGTTTTACCTAGGGTAGGAGTTTGGAGACTCGGTTCCAAGATTTTTCGACGGACCATAATCGCTTTGGACACCCGGTCTGCCCGCGCGTGTGGCGGCGCGTGGGCGAGGGTGGCGGCATGTCTCTGGTCAGTTTTGAGGTCCTCGTGCCGTCACGAGAGCGTAGGATTTCGCGGATCTCAATTCGGACGTCGTTTGACTATCGAACGGATGTCGCCTATCGGGCGTTATCCGGGTTCGATAGGTTGGGACCGTCGGATGGTCCCAAATTTAATATATGTTAATCTGGGTAATTCTAGGATCGTGTAGGAATTCACGGATCGTGAATTGGAGCCCCGGATGTTCCGATTCAATAATTTAAAGTCTATATTTTATATTAACCGTTAGATCGTGCGATCGTGAGCGATCCGACCGTCCGATCTGAACCAAACTGGTAGGACAAGTGTCCTATAATTTATAGAACCCATAGGAACTTTCGGATCGGAGTTTGGAGGTCGTGGTCCCCGTGGGCCCGGGTGACCAGGGTTAGGGTAGTTTTGACCCTTGGTTGGGAGTTACGCAATATTAGAATTAAAATATAATTATATGGTTGTACAATGGTACAACAGAGTCTAGAACGTCAGTTGGAGTGCAATATGCACTACCTTAAGTACCTCCCCGGATTTTGGATTTACTACAAGCACCACCAAGTGAAAGTCAGGTCGCCCGTGGCGTAGGTTATCCGGCGTTGAGACAGACCCCATACGTGGCGTTGGTTGTACCGGCGTATGGGGAGATATGATGATAGTATGGTATGGTCGCACGTGGCGTAGGTTATCCGGCGTGTTGACAGGCCCCATACGTGGCGTTGGTAGTACCGGCGTATGGGGAGATTTTGTGATGGGGGAAATTTTGTTGAGGTTCACGGCGTGGCGTAGGTTATCCGGCGTGTCGACAGGCCCCATACGATGGCGTTGGTTATGGCGTATGGGGAGATATGTGATATGATGCGTGTTATCCGGTCTCCAGCAAGTGGCGTGGGTTATCCGTTGAGGCGTTGAGACAGACCCCATACGTGGCGTTGGTTGTACCGGCGTATGGGGAGATACCTGATAGTATGGCATGGTCGCACGTGGCGTAGGTTATCCGGCGTGTTGACAGACCCCATACGTGGCGTTGGTTGTACCTGCGTATGGGGAGACTATGTGGAATACAGAGAAATGAGATGAGGTATCGCTTGAGAGTGGAATTATGTTTTACGAGAGAACTACGTGTGGCTTGATCCCTCAAAGAGGGTACGTAGGCAGCCTAAGGTTATTAGGTGCAGCCGCGGACTATTATTAGTCATAAAGGGGTATTTGATTTGTTGGGTAGTTGTTTAAGATTTACTGGAAGGCCGAAGGCCATTTGTGTGTATTGCATGAAATTATATTGTGCATGCTGCCAGTTGGGAATAGAAATTGTGTTTTTATGCAGGTATAAATTTTGGGAAATGTCCAATTTGTAGGGGAGACTCTGCCGAAATTTCGGCAGAAAGTCTCGGTCTTTAGTAAGTGGGCCTGGCATCGGGGTGATGTCAGGAATTCCAAAGGGTTCGTTGTCTTTGCGTCACCTTGCCATCTCACAGAAATGATACGCCTCATGCTTCATTAAGATGTGGTACCCGCATTTATAGCAAGAAATTTCGAGGAAGCAAGGGCCATCATGGTCCCATTCTTCATTATGAAATATAGCTAGCTAAGATATTGTAGTATGCCGAACCACATTGGTGCTAGAAAATTAGCAATGGCTTTTACTGTACGGCTGCTTCTGTTTTCCTCACTGTTTCTGCTACCAGTTTCTGTGTTTGCTCAAACTAATGGTGGCATAGCAGTGGGGGATTTCCTAACTGCAACTGCAGCTAACTCCTCACCATGGCTTTCTCCATCTGGTGATTTTGCCTTTGGATTTTTTCCACTTGGAAGCAATGATCTTTTCCTGCTCTCAATATGGTATGCCAGAATACCAGACAGAACCATAGTTTGGAATGCCAATCGGGATAATGAGGCTGCAGTTGCACCCAAGGGGTCAACTGTGAACTTGACTGCCAACAGCGGTCTAGTGCTTAGAAGTCCTCAGGGTGAAGAGCTATGGAAATCTGAAACCAGTGTTGGTGTTGTTGCCAATGGGGTCATGAATGACACAGGCAACTTCGTTCTTCAAGATAGAAATTCAGAAAGCTTATGGGAGACCTTCAACAATCCCACTGATACCATGTTGCCTGGACAGACATTGGAAAGAAGTGGGAAGCTTTCGTCTCGACAATCGGAGACTAACTATTCGAAAGGACGGTTCCAGCTGCTTCTGCAAGAAGATGGGAACCTTGTGCTCAGCACCATAAACTTGCCCACAAACTTTGCCAATGAACCTTACTATGCAACCGACACTACCTCAGGGACTGTGGCAGGTAGTGAAGGTAAAGAATTGGTTTTCAATGTCTCAGGCTACTTGTATGTTCTGAGAGAGAATGGTGGAAAGTACAATCTTGCAGTGGGAGAGGTAGTCTCAGCAAGGGACAACTATATTAGAGCAACTCTCAACTTTGATGGGATTTTTGCTCAATATTATCACCCCAAGAATTTCACTGGAAATGTAAGCTGGACTATTCTGTGGTCAGAGCCAGATAATATTTGCCAAAGAATTACCGAAAGTTCAGGTGTAGGTGTTTGTGGGTACAACAGTATCTGCACTCTCAAAGGAGATAAGAGGCCAACCTGTGGATGCCCAACAGGGTTCTCTTTACTTGATCCAAATGATCCATATCGGGGATGCAAACCGGATTTCATACAAGGCTGTAAAGAAGATGAGCTTAGTGGCACAAAAGATTTATATGATGTTGAGGTGCTAATAAATACAGATTGGCCAATCTCAGATTACGTGCAGTTGAAACCTTTTACCGCAGAGAAGTGCAATGAATCTTGCTTTCAAGATTGTTTGTGTGCTGTTGCTATTTTCCGGTCTGAAACCTGCTGGAAAAAGAAGTTACCTCTCTCAAATGGGAGAGTGGATGTAAGTCTTAATTCACAAGCCTTCATCAAAGTCAGAAAGGACAATTCAACTCTACCAATACCAGCTCCTCAACTTCCATGTCCAGATGAATTGTAAGGTCTGTAGATTATGAAGTTCAGGCCCTGGGTGATAAAACGACACTGGAAAAGTTTATGATGGTTGCTATTTGGTGTATTCAAGAAGACCCTTCTCTTAGACCCAATATGAGGAAGGTTGTTCAGATGCTTGAAGGAGTGGTGGAAGTACAAGTTCCCCATGCCCTTCCCCATTTTCCAGAGCATGCTTGAAGGAGTCATTTGTATCACAGGTTTAAATAATTTTCGGTACTAAGTTGCTTATTTTCTGTTTATCAATCGTTTTTAGTGGACTTATTTGTAGTTTTGCATCGCTTTAATTTGGCCATACTGATAAGAAGGCTTTGTGTAAGTTATGTTCTTGTTGGGAAGGACAAATTCTGTTGAAAAAACGTAGTGCAACTATGTGTTTGCTTAATCTAAGTATTGATGAAGTTTGTGGCCTACTTATTTTTACTGGTTTATGAAAAACCAAGGTCATTATTGGTTGTGGTTTGCGTTCCTTTCTATTGGTAAGTACTTGTTCGCACTAGTTTTCTTCTATGCCAAAAATGTTATATTCCTATTTAGATCGGTGCACTAGATAGTAAGTTATATCAAGTTTGATAGGAGTTTAAATTTGGTTATACCTTGAGGCCCAAAATTACGTGAAATAAAGAAAGTTTTGAAGCCAATTAAAGGGGTCCTATTTATTTCCTTTTGCGTGAACCGTTGCTTGATGGACTTAAAGTGTTAGTCAAGTCGGCCCTTGGTGATGAGTAGAGACGATTTAACCTAGTCCTATATAAGCTTAAGATCCTACTCTAGTCAGATACGTTCTCTAAACCTAATCTCATTACAAAGAGAGAGCTAAAATAGTTTCTGATAAAGAGCAGAAGTCTTGAGCCATTTGTGTTTTGCTAGTGTTGCTAATACTGAGGATTGAATGAGTTCTAAGATCATGTTCTCAAGGAAGATGACTCATGTTATGTCTTCTATGTATTTCAAGTTGTGTGAAAGATCATGAACACATATATAGAAAATCTAACAGTTGGTATTGGAACACATGGTTACTCACACACACTGAGATCGTTTTCAAGCATGCCTAGTGCAATTTCTTTATCCGTTGATGCCATGACTATTTTGGTTATGTTCAAAATTTTGATGGCATATTAAATATTTTTTTCTAAATACTATTGTTAGCGAGATCCTATCTTAATTAGGATATTTATTTCCTAGTTTATTAGAATTATATTTCTTTCCTTTTGTACAGATATTGTGTAATTATGATTTTATCTTGTTTCCTAGTTTGACCTTACTAGGGTTACATCCTTGTACTGTAAATACCTTCTTTTGGAGAATGAAATATAACCTGAAAATATTCTACCCATATTGTTTGACTTGGCATCAGAGCCAACTTTTCTGGTGACATGTGTGTTGTGCCCGCCCATATTCTATCTCCATATTTTTTTTCTTTACCTGTGCCGTGTGTGCCCTCCTGGGTTTGTGTGTTGTGTTGTAATGTTCGTGCCTCTACTGTGTTCGTGTCATTCCTGTCTTCATGCATCTGCCGTATTTATGGCTTTGCTGTGTTCCGCGGTGTACTCTGCTGTGTTCGTGTCTGTCTTCGTGCATCTGCCATATTTGTGCTTCTTATGTGTTCCGTTGTATACTCTGTCGTGATCTGTTGAGTTTCTGCTGCAATCATGGGTGATAACTCCATTGTTGGTGCTGTTGTTGCTGCCTCTGCAAATTTGTGTATTTCTGATTCTATTCCAGGTACTGGCTCCAATACTTGGATAATTGACATTGGTGCTTCTGATCATATCACTTATGATGCTAAATTTTTTGATGAGTTGTCTAGTAACACCCGTGACCCATACATAACTAGTGCTAATGGCTTGCCCTATCCAATTACTAGTGAGGGCACAATCTCTCTCACTCCTACTCTGTCTTTGTCTCTTACGTTACTAGTTCTCAATATCCATTGTAACTTGTTATCTGTTGGTCGATTACTTGATACACTTAATGCTTCTGCTACTTTCTATCCTACACATTGCTCTTTTCAGGATCTCAAGACTCACGAGACGATTGGGCATGATAAACAGATAGGGGGGCTTATATTATTTGACGTTGCCTTCTGCACCAGTTAATGATCATGTCGTTAATACTGTTCAAAGTTGCAGTGTCGAAGACAAACAACAAATTTGGTTATGGCATCGTCGCTTGGGACACCCGTCATTTGGCTACCTTAAACGTTTGTTTCTATCTTTATTCCGTTCCGCTCTTGTGATGAGTCTAGTTTTAAGTGTGAGACGTGTATTTTGGCCAAGAGTCATCGCACTGTGTTTCCTTTGAGTGACGGTAAAGGTGCAAAGCCTTTTGATTTAGTGCATTCTGATGTGTGGGGTCCGGCTCGCGTTACTTCAAAAGAATTTCGTTGGTTCGTCACTTTTATTGATGATTGTACCCGACTCACTTGGGTTTTCTTACTGAAAAATAAACATGATGTTGCTTCCATCCTTCTAGAGTTCTGTACTATAGTGTCTACTCAGTTTCATGCTCAAGTCAAAGTATTCCGGAGTGATAATGGAGGCGAATATGTAAATAACACTTTGGCATCTTTCTTCCGTGCTCAAGGTATTATTCACCAAAAGACAACCCTATTTGCTCCTCAGCAGAATGGTATTTCTGAAAGCAAGAATCGTCAGTTACTTGAAGTTACCCACTCCCTTATGTTATACATGTCTATTCCCCATCATCTTTGGGGGCATGTTGTTTTATTTGTTGCCTATTTGATTAATCGTACTCCTAGCCGGGTTCTTGATTTCAAGACTCCACATGATGTGCTTGGTGACCATGTTTCCCCTGTCTCAATCTCTAAGCTGCCCATAAAGTTTTTGGGTGTGTTGCATATATTCATGTCTACTCTCATCAACGGAGTAAACTTGATCATTGTGCTCTGTGATGTGTCTTTATTGGTTACTCTTCTACTCATAAGGGTTATAAGTGCTAACATCCACTTACCCAGAAGGTGCATGTTACTTTAAACGTGACTTTCCACGAAGAAGTGCCCTATTATGTCTCTCCCTCATCTCCAATTCAAGGGAGAGAGAGAGAGTGAATTGTAGAGTCTTGGATTGGAGAACGATGTGTTTGAAGATACTGTTGTCGGGAAGAAAACGACATGTCTTACTGAAGCAAGTGACCGGTCGCCCATATCTGAAGATGAAACTTGTGGTCTCTGTGAAGAAGCGACTGATCGCCATTTCGAACTCGACTGGTCGCCCATATCTGGAAATGAAGCAGGTGCTCTCAATATCAAAATGACCGGTCACACTGAAGCAAGCGACCAGTCGCCTGTATCTGAAATTAATGACAATGATTTTTGTATGGATGAGTTCGATGCAATACCCCCCCTGCCCTTCCAGTGCCCCAATCTACTCGTGATAATGAATCAAGTAAGGTAATTTCTAATGATCTATCTGTGTCAACTTATCAGTTACCACCACGAATCACTCGTGGGAAACCTAAAATACAATATTCTTCTGATATACATGCCAAGTTTAAATATCCCATTAGCCATTATGTGTCAACTCATCGTTTGTCTAAGTCATATGCATCATATTTGTGTCAATTATCTAGTGTATGTGTGCCAACTAAGCTGACGGATCTTTATCTAACCCCAAATGGATAGATGCCATGAATGTTGAAATGGATGCCTTGAACAAGAATAAAATATGGGATTTAGTTCCTTTGTCACGAGAGAAGAAAACTGTTGGATGCAGATGGGTGTTTACTTTGAAGCATAAAGCTGATGGTTCCATTGACCGTTACAAGGCTAGATTGGTAGCAAAGGGTTATACTCAGACTTATGGAGTTGATTATTTGGAAACCTTTGCTCCAGCGGCAAAGCTCAATGCTATGCGTGTACTATTGTCCCTAGTTGCTAACCGCTACTAGCCCTTGTTACAATTCAATGTCAAAAATGTGTTTCTACAAGGTGACCTCAATGAGGAGATTTACATGGATCTCCCTCCTGGTATTCTTGTAACCTCTAAGGAGGGTGTTGTGTGTAAGCTGCGGAAGTCTTTATATGGATTGAAGCAGTCTCCAAGAGCGTGGTGTGGGAGATTTGCAGCATCTATGAAGAAATTTGGGTATGTGCAGAGTAACTCAGACCATACTTTGTTTCTAAAGCATCATAAAGGTAAATTGACAACTTTAATTATTTATGTTGATGATATGATTATGACTGGAGATGATCAGGCAGAAATGAAAAATCTTCAGAAGTATCTGTCTTCCGAGTTTAAGATGAAATCATTAGGTGATTTGAAGTACTTTCTTGGAATTGAAGTTGCCATATCTAAACATGGTATCTTTCTGTCTCAAAGAAAGTATATTTTGGATTTACTTGCAGAGACTGGAATATTAGATTGTAAACTAATTGATACCCCTAGTGGACAAAATCATAAGTTGGGGTTGTATCCTGATCAAGTCCCTACAGATAAAGAGTGTTATCAATGACTTGTGGGGAAATTGATTTATTTATCTCATACACGTCCTGATATTGTATATGCAGTGAGTGTAGCGAATCAATTTATGCATTCTCCTAGTGAAGATCATATGGGTGCTGTGATGCGCATTTTGAGATATCTGAAAGTAACTCCTGGAAAGGGGTTAATATTTTGCAAGTATGGTCATGCAGATGTGGAATGATATACGGATGTTGATTGGGTCAGTTCAGTCACTGATAGACGTTCTACGCCTGGGTATTTCACATTTTTTGGTGGCAATCTTATTACTTGGAGGAGTAAAAAATAAAAAGTGGTGTCTAGGTCTAGTGCCGAGGCCGAGTACCGTGGGATGGCTCAGGGTGTGCGCGAGTTACTATGGTTGAGAAGATTATTGAGAGATGTTGTGTGAAACCCTGTATTTTTAGTATATATATTATATTTCGGGAGATTAAATATTTTGTTACATATTTAGTTTATAACTTATATATATAATTGTTTTGGTACGTGTTATATTTTTATATTTTCTTATTAGTTATTAAAAAATAGAAGTAATATCATAAAGAAGTATATGTATTGCTTTTAACAACTTTATCTCTTTGTTTCTTGCTAACCAAGTTGAATGGCCTATATATTTTTTTTACAAACACACTTTAGACTCCAAGTGTCAATCTACTGAGGTAACTAAGCTTTATTTAGCATGAGGTGTTGGCAATTTGATGATAGCTATCCTAATGTTGGAGACCAAGTTCCCACGTGGTCATCACCTCCCCACCAATTAGAACAAATTATATCCTCCTGAGTGCTGCTATAAATAGGACATTTCCTTTGTTTTTGAAAGAATGTAAAGTTGCATGAAAGTTCATGCAAAGAGAGAAAAAAGTAGAGGGAGAGAGAATAGTGAGGAAATTCTTGGAGGAGGTATATGACTTAATTTGTGTTTTCTTAACTTAGAGCTAGCTTTGGAAACGAGGTAGGGGTTTCTTGGTGACCTTTTATAAAGATTGATCTAATTAAAGTTTGTGAGCTTTATATTATATGTGATATTGTATAATGTTCTTGATATACTATATTTACGTATTGTGAACTATTTGAATAATGTTGGCATAATTATATCATGTCATGGTAATTGGTTGGAGTTGTTGGCTGGAGAAGATAATTATGGAAAAGAGGGTAATAGGAAGGTTCTTTTGTGTAGTTGAGTCTGACCATTGTAGGCACCAAGTTCAGGTGAGCCCGTGTGCACAGTAGATTAGCAAATCAGCAGTATAATTGTCGATTGGGTGATTTGGGCTTAGAGATTAATGGTGTAGACAAGATGACTAGCAAAAGGGAAATTATGGGATGGCTGAGATTGGTGTTAGTTTATGTAATGGGGCATTTGGAATCACATTGGTAAAATGCATGGTAGGGACATGCAGGTTCGCTTGCCCTATTATATAGATTAACGGGTTGGGTATAATTGAAGAGCATTCATGCATTATTATTATTATTATTATTATTATTAATGTGATATTTGACTGTGTGATTGCATGTCACTTAATCTAGTTATATTAATCTACTGTGGCAAGGTCTCATGTCCCTACTGAGCGGTGGTTGCTCATCACTCACTCTTTTTAATTTTTCAGATGAATTAGTGGGCAAGACGATGACTAAATCGATTTATGCTAAATTAGATGAGAGTAGCAGAGCTTTATTTATTTATTGTAAAGTTGTAAGATTTCATATCTATTTGTATAAGAGAAGTTTATTTTAAACCCACGTTTCGGCATCTTTTTATTTTATTTTAGTTTTTCTTTTCTCACGCACCGGGCGCGGGGTTTTCGCCGACCCCCGGGGCGTGACATGTTGGGTTTGGACCCCAAAAACCCATGGATTTGTATTGTGATAATAAAGCTGCAATTGCAATTGCGCATAACCCTGTGCAACATGATCGTACAAAGCACGTGGAGGTTGATCGACATTTTGTTAAAGAGAAGTTGTGACACGACCCGACCCAATTTTCGCTTTGGAATCCGAGCCGAATCCTGTGCGTGTCCGACACCTGGCGAATGTCGGGCACGAATGACCTTTTAACCCTTTCCTTTTTTCAATTTCTTTTTAAATTTTCTTCCGACTTCTGCCGAAAATTCGGCAGAGTCTCCCCTGTATTTTGACCATACCCAAAGTCTTCCACCTGTCAAACAATCTCAAAAATCCTACCAACGGCCAGACTAATTCAACAAACAGATCTTAACTCCAGTTTCTCGAGTTCAACAAGATATCAGAGCATGTTTATACAAATTACAGAACTAAGAAAAGTTAAAACGGGGTCCTACGCTTCGGTGGTGGGGCGGGAGCTAGGATGATGGCCCGGGTGGTTTCCTTCCTTCTTCTACGGCTGCTGGTCAGAGCTGGCTGGACCCTTCGAAGGTCCCTCCTGAGGGTTAGCTAGACTCATGGTGCCTCACTCGAAAGATTTGGTGGAGAAACGAGGGAGAACGAATGGCTTGAAGTTTGGGTGAAAACAGGCGAAAAACTTCCAGTTTTCGGCCGATTCCCGGCGAGCTGAGGTCGGCGACAGGTAGGGGAAGGACGGCGGCGGCGAGCTGGACCGAATGGCACCGGTGGCGAGGGTCGCCGTGCCCTGTGGCGGCGACGGCAGAAGCTGAACGGGGGAGGGGGCTGGCTCGCGACGGGAGAGAGAGAGAGAGAGAGAGAGAGAGAGAGAGAGAGAGAGAGAGAGAAGAGAGAGAAATGAGGAAAGAGAAGAGAGAAGAAAGAGATAAACTCTGACTTTTTCCAAATTACCGTTTTGCCCTTCGCGGTATTTTGATCGTATTTTCTTCTTTAGAACTCCGATTCGGGTCTACTCCGTGTCTACGGACTCGTTTCGCCGTGCTCTACGCAACGGCGCAAGTGGAACTCTCAAATTCTTTTCCAATTAAAAAGTCAAAATTTTCCCCATTAAAATATGCGAGGGCAAAATCGTCTTTTGGCTTGAATAAAGAAATCTTAATTTTTAGATATTTTGGTTTGGGTTCTTACAAGTTGGATGCTTAAATGATTTCTTTTCCGTTTATATCATCCGAGTATCAACTGGTAGATGTTCTTACGAAAGTTGTGTCTACTACGCTCTTTATCAACTCAATTGACAAGTTGGGCCAGCGTGACATCGTTGCTCCAACTTGAGGGGGAATGTTAGTGAGATCCTAGATTAATTAGGATATAATCCTAGTTTATTAGGATTATATTTCTTTCCTTTTGTACAGATATTGTGTAATTAGGATTTTATCTTATTTCCTAATTTGACCCTACTAGATTTACATCCTTGTACTATATATACCTTCTTTTGGAGAATGAAATATAACATGAAAAATATTCTATCCATATTTTTTGACTACTATGAATATTAAAGAATCTGAAAAAAGCATGTTTCAATTAATTTTTCATATCTTCAAAACTTTAAATCCATTTTTGATCTGCTAGATGACCTTAAAACCTTAAAAATGGCCTTACCTCACTATAAAGAAGTGAATTATGTTAGTTGCGTCATTCCCTATGCGGAAAGATATTTTTGGTTAAAAACGGACACTAAAAACCCCTAAAACATTATAAAACATTGAAAAAGACTTGGCACCCACAATCCAAAGACAAAAAGACAAAGCTCCAACTTGTAAATCATGGAAACTGTAACATGTGCGCAACCTTAGACTCTGTTGACTTGGTGACTGCAGAACATTTTCTTTTATGGTTCCAGAGAATGAAATAAAATTTTCCAGTCACTACAAATAAATTAGTCCTTCTTGTTCACCCCATATTGCAAATAAAGTCCTGCATTCTTAAAAATTTCTAAATGATCGCAGCCATGTTTAGACTGATGATTTCATCTATAGCTATTTCATAACAATTTTCAAATTTCGTAGGTCCCAGTTCATCATAAAAAATGTGAGAAATTTAATATTATTTTATTTAATATTAATTTTCTATTTGAATGGAAATTAATAAAATTCATTGGGTTAAAGACATGACCCTTGGGTTATTATAATGGCTCATCTTCAATTGGGGGATGTCAACTCTTCATATGTGTCTGAAACCCTATCATTTGGTTCAAAGTTCCTTGTGAATTCCAGTGCTTCTTTCACAAGGAGGGGAGTCGTTGTATCCTGGGAGGCGAACGCTAGTGAATCATAAGCAACAGTGTGGGGCGTAATTCGTCTTAAAGTCAAAGTTTCCAACACTTGCCTCGACTCAATTAAACTACATAGTATGAATGGGTATGTGAAATTGCCAATGTAAAGTTTAGAGAAATAATCCTATGAAGTTATATGCTAGGTCCCTTAACTTTTTAATGTGGGACAATACTCAATCATGACCGGCTACTACACTTTATGGATTTTTCTTCAAAGAGCTTGGAAATAATAATGGAAGATTCACTATTATACCCAATATAGGGGTCCAAATTATAAAAATACCTCATATGAAATGGACTTTAGAAACACACTCAAAACTCATTTACAACATAACAAAGAGGCTTTTAACTTCTTATAAATTACAAAACTGCCATCAATTTATTAAAACAAGTCCAACCCCAAAATCTCATAAAAATACCCAAAACACTCAATATGGCATCAAAGTAATTTAATAATCAATATTAAATTCAATAAGGTCAGCTGTCTTTTTTTGAGTTTGTTTATAGAAATTCAATGGTGTATGATTTATCTATAATATTAGTGCCAAGAATGGGTATATCACTAAATATCTCAATAATAAACTCAAATGAAAATTATCTAAAATGGACATACTTTGATGCTTGAAGGAGTCAAAAGAAAATTGCAGCTTCCAAGTAATTACCCTGCATTATAAAACATTGAAAAAGACTTTGCACCCACAATCCAAAAACAAAAAGACAAAGCTCCAACCGTTAAATCATGGGAACTGGAACTTGGAAAGTAGCAGAATTTCCATGATTCTGAACCTTAGACTTAGACTTGGGTCCATCCTGGAACTTGTGCCCAAAACTATACGCAACCTTAGTCTCTGTTGACTTGGACATTTCCTGGTCACCAGAAATCTGTGTGGTTTTGTGAGTGCGAGCGTTCTCTTTCATGATCCCATTGCACCGAAAGAGTTGATTTTGTGATTCAATTAAGATACATTCATAGAATAGCAAAATAATTTACCTTCATGAATCATGTGATGGCAGTCAGTTTATCGGCCCCCTTGAATCTTTCTCGTTGATGGGTATATTTTATATCATATATTTAATCTCATTCTTAGTATATTTTGGTTAATATTTTGGAAGAATTTTGATACTTTGAATTATATTCCCAATATATGACTTTCGACTTCCTCTAGAAAAAAACATAATCAAATAGACGAATTTTGGAGCAATTCCAGTTGGAGGATATTCATGAATCACTTAGCTTGATCGTATCGAAATTTCAGATTTTTCTACTAGGCATTATTTTCTGGCAATAAAATAAAGGAGCGGTGCTAGAATAATGACATTTTGAGCTTTTATTGCGTTTTTGGAGCCCAAGATGACCTCGGATGGGTTCGTGACCTTTTGGAGAAGTGTCCAGAATGTTTTTAATCTTTAAAACAAGCTATCTTGCGCCAGATTTGGAGGAGATTTGAGGCCAAAACGTGGCTGGGCAGATTGTCCTAATTCAATTTGGATTTTATATCCTAGTATTATTTTATTTTAACTTAGTTTCATTGTGGGGATTGGGCAGCTAGGTTTTATGAGGTATTTAAGTTGGTTTTCACAGCATTTTTGAGGGACTTCTTTTTGGCTTTTGAACGTGGCATTGTGGAGAGGAATTGCTAGGGTTTTGGAGTTTTTGCGACTTTAAGGTATTTTCATTATTAATAATATTCTCCATGATTTCAGTTATGAATATGCGTAACTAATTTTCTTTTGCTAGGGTAAAGCCTTGAACCTTAGCATGAATATGTAATTTTTATTTACTTGCTTATGATTGAGTGCATGCATACTTTGAATTGTTAATCACTGTTTTAAACTATCTAATTGTTTTAATGCATGATCACCATTAGGATCTTTAGGAAAGTAATTAGATGCAATTTTGGTCGGCAAGTTCCCTGAAATTGATGCAAGCTTCTTGTGATTAATAATTGTAATTTCACTTAAGATAAACACCACGTCTTAAGGGTTGCATGGTTTTTCAAAGGGTTTTCACAAAACGTAATGAGTCTTTCATGTTCATATTTGATCCGAACGTCCGGACGGGTTGCATGTTGGATATACGTTCTATGTTGGAGGTTCCAAGTATAATATAAATTAGGAAAACCTAACCTTCAAAGTGGCATGTGCAAATCATAAGTAATTGGTAAAAATTCATAGGATTGCTAGGTGATGGTGAAACCGTAGTGCTTTTATACATTGGTATTTGAAACTTCTTCCTTCAATCGTACTTATTTTCGTTTAAAATCTATTTTTAGTATCAAACAATTTCAGAATCATCATTCTCAGCCTTTAATTTCAAGTAGTTAATTGGAAATTGTTTTTACATAAATTGCTAAATAGTCCCTAAGGAGAACGACCTTGCATGAGCATCTATACTACAATAGTCTTGTGTTCTTGCAAGTATTTTGTGTGATTTTCACCCTATTTGCACATGTACTAAAAATCCTATCACTCGTCAACACTGATTGTCCATATGAACATGACTTAGTTTTCTTGGACCCTTAATATTCCACCTTTATTAATCTAATTGTTCTCAGTTTGTTTCTTCTTTAAATAGTGATTGCGTAGCCACATTGGTGTTAGAAAATGGAAATGGCTTTTACTGCACAGCTGCTTCTGCTGTCCTCATTGTTTCTACAACCAGTTCTAGTGCTTTCCCAAACTAATGGTAGCATAGCAGTTGGTGGTTCTCTTACTGCAACTGCAGAAGGAAACTCCTCCTCATCATGGCTTTCTCCATCTGGTGATTTTGCCTTTGGATTTCGGCCACTTGGAAACAATGATCTTTTCTTGCTTTCAATATGGTATGCCAAAATACCAGACAGAACCATAGTTTGTTATGCAAATAATAACCCTGTAGGTGCACCTGCTGCACCTCTGGGATCAACTGTGAATTTGACTGCTCACAGTGGACTAGCGCTCACAAGTCCCCGAGGCGAAGAGTTATGGAAATCTGAAACCATAGTTGGTGTTGTTGCCAATGGGGTTTTAAATGATACCGGCAACAAAGAAGTTAAACTAGGAAAAAATGAAAAACAAAAGCGACTGGTCGTGCAAACAGTGGCGACCAATCGTTTTTAGGCAGATTTGTTTCCCCTGTTTTCGGTTTCGACCTCTGTCCAGTTTTTGACCTATAACTTTCCAACCATTTGTCCACATTTCACGTTCTTTATACGGTTAGATTCAGCACAGAAAAACGAAGAACTCAACGCAGACCAAATTGATTACAAGAAAAACCCATTAAGTTCAAAGAGAATATGAACATCACAAGAACCCTAATAGCATGATGTTTACATTAGGCATTCAAGAAACCAATTCACATGGATGATTCTTACTTCATCCATTTGTTGCTTAGGATGACATGAGGATACACATAATCTCAATAACCTTAAGAAGCATGCTTTTAAAGGTGATCAATCAAAGAAAAACATACATCAATGATAGATTATTTTAGTGAATCAATATCTAGAAATTCATACACTCAAGCATCAAAACAATAGAGTATTCATGTTTAGGGCTTCAACCTAAGCCCCAGCTATGGAGTTTAGTTCCTCATACTTATTTCAAATACAAATTTAAAACAAAACTAGAAAGAGTTTACAGATTTTGTGAAAGTGATGGAAGCTCAAGGTCTTCAATGGTGAAAATCTTCTTCACTTCTTGCTTGGTTGCACCTTCTTCCTTCTCCCAAGCTCCCCAGCTCCCGAAATCTCTGCAAAATTGAATGAATGATTTCAAGAATGGCTGATGCCTTCTTTGCTCCCTTCTCTCCTCCTTTCCAACTCATTCTTCAATATAAAACTCCACCTTTTGTTAAAGCCTTTAGCATTGTGTCCTCCTTGTCTCCTTGTCATGCTGAAGTTTTGTTTTTAAATATATTCCAAGGCTACCTTTGACTCAGAAAATCCCACTTCAATAAGGTATTCATTGTTACCAAATGGTATGGTAACAAGTAGAAATAAGATGACATCAAGTGGAGGTGAAAGCTGGCCCAAGACAAATCTCTGGAGCTATGGTAAAATTATGGATCAGTTGGATAGGCTATACTTGTCCAATGGAGCTCAAATTCGGATGTTATAGTCAACATCCATTGGAACAAGTTTCATGAAGATCTTCACCTTATCCGAGCACCGGTGCATGCTGATCCAAGGCCAAGAAGTTGACCTACGAAAATGAACAAAAACAGAATTTATAACCAATAATGCATTTTTAGCTCATTTTCATTCTAACCAAGGTAAAACCTATGAAAACACAAAAAGGAAGTAAAAAAGCTATAAAATATCAAGAACTAACTCAAAATATTTGGTGAATAACATGATAAATCATGTGTAAAAATGAACCCAACATTCCTCCATGTCCATCCCCACATACCACCAGAACAGGCTGAAACCAACTTTGTTTGTATTGCATTGCATTGCAGCCAAGGTTTTACTGCCAGTACTAGCTTATTTCCTGCTTGTCAATCTTGTTCTTGTTCTTGTTCTTGTTCTTGTTCTTTTTTTAGTTTTGATTCTGTGATCACACTAGTTTGTAGTTCTGCATTGTGATCGCTTCTTAGATATATGCTCTATTTATGTAATGGAAATTATAGATTTTTGTTAAGAAATATTGTGTCATAGATTTCATTAGCAATTGGCTTCAACTTCAAATAATCAAATTAGATTTTCATAGCAACGCTCATATTTATTACTATTGAATTTTGACTGCTACATTTAAATGGTTAACAAGCTCATATTTATTACATCTTTTGGCTTGGAAGGATGGAAAATTCGGGTCAGCGGGTCGTGTTCTTTTCGTGTCCTTGGAGCTAGGGTGGCAAATTCATGTTAGCGGGTCGTGTTCTTTTCGTGTCCTTGGAGCTAGGGTGGCAAATTCATGTTAGCGCGCGGGTCGTGTTCTTGGTCGTGCCGTTGGAACTAGGGTGGAAAATTCATGTCAGCGGGTCATATTCTTTGTCGTGCCCAACTTAAGAGTACCTGATGGGCATGATCATGAGAGATCCGAGACAAGAAACTTTAGTCAGAAGTAAGCTGGGCCAAAAAACAGATGACTTGAATATAGAGACATGGACGCAGAAAATATTTTTGAATTTTCACAAGAGTTAAATATTTCGCATTCAGAGTCTCATCGTCTTCACTTGATGGGGTCTTTCTTCCATCTTTTTCCAATTCTGTCCTAATGCTTCCTACCCTCACAACACTCTAAGCTCAGATTTGACAGCACCCCTTTTATGACTCATTTCCAGCTGTATCCGTCGTTCTTTCTTTTTTTCTATACAACTTTCCATATTTTTAGCTCAAAGGGAGGAAAGAAGGAAATTTTACAACAAAGACAAGAAGTAGAGGTAAATGTTTTCTACCACCAGAACAGAGAAATATTCATAAAGGTACAACAATGAAGACAAGAAGCAAAATTCTAGTAGAAAATATATTCTTGACCCAAATTATTTTATAAAAGAAAAAAAGACTACATTAGTATAAGTGGGTTTGTGAAATTGCCAATGTAAAGTTTTGACAAATAATCCTATGAAGTTATATGCTATGTCCTTTAACTTTTCAATATGGGATAATATTCAATCATGACCAACCGGCTACCGCTTGGATTTTTCTTCAAAGAGCTTGGAAATAATAAACTCAAATGAAAATGATCTAAAATGGACATAATTTGATGCTTGAAGGAGTCAAATAAAATTGCAGCTTCCAAGAAATTACCCTGCATTATAAAACATTGCAAACCCACAACACAATCCAAAAACAAAAAGACAGCGCTCCAGCTGTTAATCATGGAAACTGGAACTTGAAAAGTAGCATAGTATCCATGGATCGTGATTCTGAACCTTAGACTTAGGTCCATCTTAGACTTATTAATCTAATTGTTCTCAGTTTGTTTCTTCTTTAAATAGTGATTGCTTAGCCACATTGGTGTTAGAAAATGGAAATGGCTTTTACTGCACAGCTGCTTCTGCTGTCCTCATTGTTTCTACAACCAGTTCTAGCGCTTTCCCAAACTAATGGTAGCATAGCAGTTGGTGGTTCTCTTACTGCAACTGCAGAAGGAAACTCCTCCTCATCATGGCTTTCTCCATCTGGTGATTTTGCCTTTGGATTTCGGCCACTTGGAAACAATGATCTTTTCTTGCTTTCAATATGGTATGCCAAAATACCAGACAGAACCATAGTTTGGTATGCAAATAATAACCCTGTAGGTGCACCTGCTGCACCTCTGGGATCAACTGTGAATTTGACTGCTCACAGTGGACTAGTGCTCACACGTCCTCGAGGCGAAGAGTTATGGAAATCTGAAAACATAGTTGGTGTTGTTGCCAATGGGGTTTTCAATGATACCGGCAACTTTGTTCTTGAAGATGACAGTTCGAAGAAGTTGTGGGAGTCTTTCAAGAATCCTACTGATACTATATTGCCTGGACAGATAATTGAAAGAGAAGGAAACCTTGCTTCTCGACAATCGGAGACTAACTATTCCAACGGACGGTTCCAGCTACAGTTGCAGCCAGACGGGAACCTGCTGCTCAACTCCGTAAACTTCACAACGGGGTCTACTAACAGACCGTACTATGTAAGCGCCACTACCAAGGGGACAGTGCCAGGAAGTGAAGGTAAACAGTTGGTTTTCAATGACTCAGGCTGCATATATGTCCTGAGAGAGAATGGTGGAAAATTCGCATTGGGAAATACTAGGGTCTCAGCAATGGCCTATTATACTAGAGCAACTCTTAACTTTGATGGGGTTTTTGCTCAGTATGTTCACCCAAAGACTTTTTCTGGCAATGCAAGCTGGGAACCTCTTTGGTCACTGCCAGAAAATATTTGCCTGGATATTGATGCTGATAAAGGTCCTGGGGTTTGTGGACTCAATAGTATCTGCACATTCAGTCCAGCAGATAAGAGGCCAAAATGTGAATGCCCAAGAGGGTTCTCTTTGCATGATCCAAATGACCTATACGGAATCTGCGAACCCGATTTCGGAAAAAACTGTAAAGAAGAAAAATATGATGTTCAGGAGCTAACAAATACTGATTGGCGAACCTCAGAGTATAATCGTTCAGAGGAATTTACTGCAGACAATTGCAGAGAGTCCTGCATTCAAGATTGTTTATGTGGTGTTGCTATTTACAGCAATCGAACCTGTTGGAAAAAGGAGTTGCCCCTCTCATATGGGAGAGTGGATAGCAGTCTACATGCAAGTTGCAACGGCCTACATCAAATTCAGGAAGGACAATTCAACTCGACCAGTCCCTCCATCGCCAAGTCCAGATGATAAGAAGAATAAGCAGACCACTTTCTTGGGTGTACGACCGGTGATTTCAGCTACCGCTCTCGTGGTTTGTCTTGTTTTAATTGCTGCTGCATTTTCTCTTGGACTATACTTCACTTTTCAGAAGAAACAGGTCAGGATTATGCAAAGTGGTTTGAACATAAATTTGCGTCCTTTTAGTTACCAAGAGCTTCACGAAGCTACAAATGGATTCACGGAAGAATTAGGAAGGGGTACTTTTGGGGTAGTTTACAAAGGAATAATACAAAATGGTTCTCAAGTCCAAGTGGCAGTGAAGAAGCTACGCTGCGTGAAACAAGATGGTGATGAGGAATTCAAGGCAGAAGTGAATGTAATTGGGAAGACACATCACAAGAATCTGGTACGTCTGCTCGGATATTGTGACGAGGGACAACAACGTTTACTAGTATATGAACTCTTGAGCAATGGCACATTAGCAAGCTTCCTTTTTGCTGATGTGAAACCAAGTTGGGGGCAACGAATCAAAATTGCTTTTGGAATTGCCAAAGGACTTGAGTACTTGCATGAAGAGTGCAGAACCCCAATCATCCATTGCGATATAAAGCCTCAGAACATACTTCTTGACGATAATTGCACTGCCCGGATCGCTGATTTTGGATTGGCAAAGCTTTTGATGATGAATCAGAGCCACACTCATACTGCCATCCGAGGAACAAAAGGGTATGTTGCACCCAAGTGGTTTAGGAACATGCCAATCACTACCAAAGTTGATGTGTATAGCTTTGGTGTTGTACTACTAGAGATCATCTGCTGTAGGAGAAGCGTCGATGTGGAAAATAACTGCGAAGGGAAAGCAATTTTAACCAATTGGGTTTATGATTGCTACCAAGAAGGAAAAATAGATGCTGTTCTAGATCACAAAACTGAGGCTTTGCATGATAAAAAGAATCTGGAAAAGAGTGTGATGGTTGCTATTTGGTGCATCCAAGAAGACCCGTCTCTTCGGCCGACTATGAGGAAGGTTGTGCAGATGCTTGAAGGAGTAGTGGAAGTGCATGCTCCACCATGTCCTTCGTCATACACCAGTTCAGCCTGAAACCAGCTTTCTTATCAAAGCCAAAGCCAAAGCCAAAGGTATCCCAAAAACTATCAAGGTCATTTCAAGCTTTACACCCATCACTGCATGTGTTCTCTGCATCTGAATTTTCAGAGAAAATCTCTCATCTTGTTCTTTTGCCTTTTTATATGTATCTAAAATTTCGTAAGAAAATTTGCAATAGTATTTTTCTAGCCAAATCCCAATTTGATTTGCAATGGAATTGGGTTTCTGTAGATCTTTCTTTTTTTAAGAATATAAAATTGCAATTGCAACCTGAAAACCACATAGCAATTTTATATATAATCAACTGCAAATATTCATTTCCAAAAGTAAAGAGATATACAACTTCACGCCCAGCGCAAATTCATGACCAATTGGAACCACATTTCTTAACATAATCATAAATAAACCCTAACCCTAAACCCACTACATACTACCAAAAGCAAAACAACAGATTTGGGGATTCTAAGCCCTCTCGCCCCTGATCCTGCGAGCGAGCTGAATGTCCTTGGGCATAATGGTGACCCTCTTAGCGTGAATGGCACAGAGATTGGTGTCCTCAAACAGACCCACCAAGTAGGCCTCCGCCGCCTCTTGCAGCGCCGCCACGGCGCTGCTCTGGAACCGGAGATCGGTCTTGAAGTCCTGAGCAATCTCCCTCACAAGCCTCTGAAATGGAAGCTTGCGGATCAAGAGCTCAGTGCTCTTCTGGTACTTTCTGATCTCCCTCAGGGCCACAGTTCCTGGCCTGAAACGGTGAGGCTTCTTCACTCCTCCGGTAGCCGGAGCTGACTTCCGGGCAGCCTTTGTGGCCAGCTGCTTGCGTGGAGCCTTGCCTCCGGTGGACTTACGAGCAGTCTGCTTGGTACGGGCCATTTTCTCAGATGTGAAAGAATGGAGGATTTGGGTGTTTGGCTAGTGGGAAATTGAGAGAGAAGTACTATATGAACTTGTGATTTGGGAAGTTTTGTTGGGTTTTATTTATAGAGTGAGTAAGCGGGGAGTTTGAAATTTTTGGTGAAATTTTTCTAAAATTTTGGATGAGTGAAGATTGAGCGTTGATACTTATTTGATCGACGGCGTATATTCTTTGTTGTTGTGTGGAGGGGATAGCAATCCGCGTGCTCTTCAAAATGAACCAATAGAATTGGTTTGTTATAGCGGCAATGATATATTTCACTCCCCCTTTCGATTTTTAAGTTCCCGGCTCAATGAAAGTTGGGCTTCCTTTCAAAAATAAATAAATTTGGGCTTTCTTCCAATTGAAAATTTGAAATTTGGGCTTCTTTAAAATGAAATTGACTAGACCCAAATTTGTAAAGGGAATAAGGAGATGGATTCAATTGAACATGTGCGGTTACAATTTTACCCAAACCGGGGGAAGGAAAATATTTGGTTACTTATTCTCAACCAGATTAGTTTCTTCTTTTCTCTTTAATCATACATTGTCAAAACATGATTGTAATTACTTGTTGATGGCTACATTATCATGATTATATCCTTTTCCACACTGAACGAGATCGACTGCGTAAATACTTCTCTTCCATTACTGATTATTATATCAATATTATACGTAATGTTACCGTCACATATAATAATACTCATTTCGTTTTAGTTTCCGTCCATCTTCGAAAGACTAACAAACAAGGAAGCCTCCTCCTCCACAACTTTTCTTCTCTTGCTTTTCGAAGCAACCTCACCGGCTTAACAAATGGAAAGTTCCTTAGAAAGATCTGAGAGCTTCCACACTTTCCAAGTTAGCCTTTTTGTACTGATTTAGTGGAGTAAATGTTGAATTAATGTAACATAAATATATATTATTTCATGTTAAACATATATAGGAGAGGCTAATTGGTATGCAGTAGAACATTGACATGTCGCTTTAGAAGCAAAAAAGAAGCAGAAAGTTGCCCAATTAATCTACCAAATTAACCAACTTTATAGAAAAAGGGCTGAAAAGTTGGTAAAACTCTGAAGAAATTGTGCTGACCTTTTAGATCACTTTATACATAATAAGCAGACAAGAGTGTCTAATTCAGGGGTCAATATTCAAGAATTAAGACTATGACATAATTGACATTTTGTTTTACTAACTCTGCTTAACTAATCTAATCTACCACTTAATTAGCACTTGAATCATAATTGACATTTTTGCATATGACCCTAATGAAACACAAGGGCTGCTACCTGCCCTATATACCCTATACTAACTGAATACTAAGTCAATTTTTCTCCCAAAATAGAATTTGAAAAGAGTGCTACTATTTTCACTCATCGTCCTATTTCCTCACCCACCATGTAAATTTAGAAAAACACAATTCTATCTTTTCACTCACCATTATTTCTAAAATACTCTTTAATTATTAATTCAAGCAAATTATCTTTTTTAATTATTAATAGTTGAGATATAAAGAGGATCAAGTTGTGTTTGACAGACCGTAAAAAGTTTCAAATTTTGGAAAAGACAATGCTGACTTTAGTATACATAAAAGCTCTAAAAAGATTCAATTTAGAAACATGCTAATAGGTCAGATTAATTCTTAATCATTTCCTTAACCTAAAGTAATTAAGGTGATTTGATTGCAAAGGTAATTGGTAGCAGGCAGCAATGCCTCATCAACTTGTATGAAAACAATGAACGATATTGACAAGGCAATCAAAATCAACTATAAGGCATGCATGAAGACAGCTATACAGACAAATAAGAAAAAGTGTATAAATATTATATAAACATTATAACAAGAAAAAGAAACAAAACAACAAGTGCAAACGTAGCTTAATTTGTTTCACAGGAACTACAACAACAGAAAGAACAACGTGGATCCCCACAAAGAATATTAATAATAAATACGATACATATATACATAGTGTGGTTGCTAACTTGCTATAATGTTATTGCTTAATTATAATTTAACATTCATATAAACTAACTAACGGGGTGTTCGTTGAATTGATCGAGGCTTTTGATGTATTCTTAAGTGATCCTGAGTTCGAACCGTATGTGTGAGTTTTCCACTCTCCCTCTTTGAGAAAAAGAAATATTCATATAAATATATAAGGCTTGGTTTATAAAGTATTGGTGTATGATCAAATTAAGAAAAAAACAATTAAGGTGATATACTCGAATCCGCTTTTACTAGGATCAAACAACCAAAACAGGACAAAATCCAAGCATCATACGAGGAGGCGGCCTGCTGCTTGCTTTAACAACTTTGTGAAAAGAATATATATATGTACGTATGCACATTGCACAAAGTGATAGAGAGCCTCTGGAGGTGTTTAGATTGTGGTTGGCATTTGGCTGCAATAATGTTTGCTGTATACTTGTTGCTTGGAGTACTTGGTTGCATCTTTAATTAGCTGTTCTTATTATATTCCTTCTGGCGCAGGGTGAAAGAGACCAAAGGCGAGCTCTCTTTGTTTCTTTCACTCAATGCTAGCTGGCTTTGGGAGAAAAAGAGACTGTATCCCACAATATTGAGAAACACTTACGTACACGGGGAATAATACTTTGTCGGTATTTAAAGACAATCGAGCATTATTATGCGTTCGTGATTGGCTTAGAATACCACCACAAAAGCATACCCGTTATAGATATTCTTCTCCCCAATCAAGAGTTAGAATTTAATATAAGGTTGTACTCACCCAGCCAATGGAACAATGTTTCTAAGGTTCTATTATGTAAGAGGGTAAAATGTCATATTATGTAAAGTACGAACTACAAACTTATGTTGGGGGCAACATGATGGTACGAGTTCTATTATGTAAAGAGGGTAAACTGTCATATTAGCTCATTAAAGGAGAATAATATATGAGCTAATACTGATCATTTTAACCCTGAGATATTTAAGATCATATATAAGCAATCACTCAATCTATTTATTCACTTCCTATATGACCCGTACATCGTTATTTTTCTTCAACTTAGAAGAAAAGGAAGATAAAAGTCGAGCTCCTCTATTGAAAACTCCAAACATTTTTCAACATTGAAAAGTGAAATACCATTTATGCCAAAAACTAATTGATTAAGAGCCATCGCCTTTATGTCCACCACTTTTAAATTTTATATGTAACTACTTCATCTCATAAGTCCTATCATGTCTTTACCATGTTGGTTTTTGTCACACCACATTGTACTCATAGGGATGCCAATCAACAGCATGTGTCAAGTTTTAATTAATTCAAACCCAACTTGTTTAACTTGTCATGTTAGATAACCTAGAAACTAATAGGACAATTTATCATCGAAGTGTAGCTATCCACCTGCTCCCACTCCAAGATTTACAGATTTTATTGTGTGCTTAAAAACATTTGTTTCCACGTATTTATTTTCGAGAAAGATTACTTTGTGATTGATTTAGCAGTAATTCTGAAACTAATTAAGTGGATTAAAGAAAGGAAGAAAACACTTTTTGCATGTGTGGAGGTTGACAAACCACATTAGCTTTTGGGTGGGTGGTTGGTGATCAGAAAGTTAATCTCACTAAAAAATATTATTCTTTAACAAAAGCACTTACATGAAACATCGAACTCAACGTCAAAAATTTCCTAAAACCGACATGGAATTCCTTTTTTCCAAAATACAAAAAGATCAAGGCATTAGCTTTTCTTCCTCCATGCCCCATGCCCCATGCCCATGACGTCCAACAACATTGAAATGGAGCATGGGCAGTTTGGTAAATCTACTGGTAATGAAGGGGGAGGAGGAGGAAGACCCATTTGGTCCCCGCTGTAGCACCACCAGGCTTTACAAGATTCACTCATTACAGAAAAGCAAGACAATGAGTGTTTGGAAGGTTTTGGATATTTTCTGTCCCCATTCCCCTACTCCCTTTCGGCCCTTGGACAGCTCAGAAATTGTTTCGCATAGACCAAACTATCCTCTATCCATGAACTAATTCCACTAGCAAGAGGCATGTAGCTCAAGTGGTTAAAGAGTAATCACCCCTGCACTCGAGATCCTGTGTCAAATTCCTTCTCTCTCAATATGTCTCGTATAAGAAAAACAAAAACTAACTCCACCACACCCAGAAAAAAGGTTTTTTCAACCCAATTTGAATTCCTTGACCTTTTGAAAGAAAAGAAGCATGTGCAATCGATATGCACATGAACTTTGAGAGACCAACAACAATTGCTATGATTACATAGAGGATTTTCAGAATTAAAGTGGGCATGTCCATCATTTTGAAAATTTTGATATGGTAGTGGAAGAACATCTTCTAATACTAGCACCAAGCAATCATGTCATGTGCTCACAGTAGTACCACCACCTCATGTTGGGTTGCATGGTTATTTTAAGAAACTAGGGGCATTTTGGTCATCTCGGCTTATACTGAAACCATGCTTGAGAATTACTCTCTCTCTCTCTCTCTCTGTGCTTCACATGCTCTCATTCCACCAAATCCATTAAGAACCAAGACAAAAGCTCATTGGCTTTAGCCCTTAGGCTTACCCCTCCCTCCCCATCTCTCTCTCTCTCTCTCTCTCTCTCTCTCTCTCTCTCAGTTCTCTGGTTTTCCAAGATTCTACGGCAGATATGATTTTCCTCTCTGCAAATCAAATCCAAGCGTTGTATACCCACTTGTTAACGCTCTTTGTTATTTTCTCTCCTTGAACAAATTCACAGCTCTTGCTTTGTTCTACCCCCTGGTTGTATATGCTCTGCTCTGTTCTTTTCTCTGTTTTTCATGGCTGCTTTTACTACAGATAGCAAAAAATTTCAGGACCAAGAGAGTAATAATAACAGTATCAAAAATGAAGTTAGCAGGCAAGAAATTCAAGCTGCCATTGCCAAAGCAGTGGAGCTGAGAGCTCTTCATGCTGCTTTGGTGCAAGGAAGCAGCCCTGCAAATCTCAGGTTTCCTTCTTCTTCCCCTGCCTCACGCCCTGCTTCTCAGTTCTCTGCTCAAGACTACCCTGTTTTCACACCTGTAAGTGCAAATTTCCAGCCATGCTTCATTTTTACTCTGTAGTTTGGTATTTTCTCTGTTTTCTTTATTATTGTTAGACAATTTATTCTTTGTTTTCAATGTCCATTTGCATTACTTTAGATGCAGTTTCAGTTCCCAATTATAGTTTAACCTCTACCTAGTAAGTAAGCTTTCAATATTTTTTTTATTACAGAACTAATTAATGTAAGTAAAGACGCATTTCTTTTTTTTCTTTTTTTCTTTTTGCGGATATAATCTTTCTGTGGTTCAATTTGTGTCTCCGGAATTTTCTATTGTTTACTCATTAATGCATTTTTCCCCTTATCAACAAGTTGGTTCTTTGGTTGGAAGTTTGTTACTTCTAGTGAAATCAAATACATAATGTATAATTTGTGGTTTCTGAAATACTGGAAAAGTTCACTAAATTTTGAGATATTTTACAGAGTTATGAAGATGAACCATTACCTGGGTACCATCATGTTCCGATGATGAATCGAACATTATCTGAAAGTTGGGATGAATATGGCCTGGAAGAAGGAAATGGGGATGAAGCAGTTCTATCAAGTTACAAGGACAACTCATCTTCAAGAAAAGGGTTTCCTTCTGACTTAGCCAACTTTGAGTCCCATGCTTGCCCAGCTGAGGATCATAAATCTGTGACTGGCTCATGTACAAACCAAATCACTGTGCTTCAAACATCACCTGCTAACGAGTTCTACAGGTCAAGTAGGAGAAATAGTTTGGGGGATTTCAACTCACTGTCATCTTGTAATAGATGCAAGCCTGCAATTATAACCAGCGAATTGGAAAGTGGAATGAGAAACTGCAGGAATTCTAATACTGTTGTGCCATTAACAGATTCTCATTCATCCGTTCAGTCACAGCCAAAAAGCCGGGGTGTGATTTCATGGTTGTTTCCAAGGCTAAGGAAGAAGCACAGGAATGAAAGTTCTCCGAACCGAACAGAATCCGAGGAAGTTTCCCAAGTTTATAGGGACTTGGGGATAATGTCAATTGAGACATTGAAGAAGGAGCTCATACAAGCAAATGAGAATCGAGATGCAGCCTTAATGGAGGTTTCTGAGATGAAATCTTCAGTTGGGGAGCTGAAACAGAAGCTGGACTATTTGGAAACTTACTGTGAAGAGCTGAAGAGAGCTCTAAGACAAGCAACACATGCTAGGAGTTGCCAAACCCCGGAAAAGCTGGGGAATTTTCCAAAGAGAGGAAAATCCAATGATGGGAATGCAGAAAACTTAATGCCGGTCAGCGAGGAAGTAATGGTGGAAGGTTTCTTGCAGATAGTATCAGAAGCAAGACTGTCAGTAAAACAATTCTGCAAGATCCTTGTAGCACAAATTGAAGTAACAGATAACACCCTGGTGGACAATTTGAATATGCTTCTCCAACCATTTAAATTGTCATTAAGTTCCAAGTACTCCAAGGCAGTTTTGTACCATTTGGAAGCCATCATAAACCAGTCACTCTACCAAGACTTTGAAAACTGTGTGTTTCAGAAGAATGGCTCACCAAAGCTTCTAGACCCTCAACAAGCTCGCCAAGCGCAGTTTTCATCGTTCGTGGCGCTTAGAAATTTGAGCTGGAATGAAGTGTTAAGGAAGGGAACAAAGTATTACTGTGAGGAATTCAGTAAGTTTTGTGATCAGAAGATGAGTTGCATCATTACAACACTAAATTGGACTCGGCCATGGCCTGAGCAGGTTCTTCAAGCATTCTTTGTCGCTACCAAATGCATTTGGTTGCTTCATTTGCTTGCATTTTCATTCAATCCACCGCTAGGAATTTTGAGGGTCGAAGAGAATAGGAGCTTTGATCCACATTACATGGAAGACATGTTCATGGATAGACAAAGATCGCATAGTTCAAGCCGAGTTAAGATTATGGTAATGCCAGGGTTTTATGTTCAGGACAAGGTTTTAAGATGTAAAGTTCTTTGCAGGTACAAGTCTGCTGGTTCAATAAGTTGACTCTTTTTCTTTGTTTCAGTTGATTTTTCTTAGTCAATCACAAAAGTCTTTCTTAGGGAAAAAAATTTCCTTTCTAAGGGTTATCTAATCAACAAGAGAAGCATGTAACTTTGATGTTTATATTTCATTAATTGTTCAAAGGGTTTCTTCCATTGAAAGAAATAGAGAAGTTTTCTATTTTGTTCTTCATTATGTCTCCTTTGGTATATTTATCTATTAACTGTTTCTTTTTCCTTTTCTTTTCTTCTATTAAATGCTTGGAAGAGACAAAGGAAACAAGGAAAATGGGATTAACGTACATAGGCACAAGATTTTGGCTACCCAAACCTTTGCTTGCACATAACTTCAACTGATTGATTTTGAGTGTCATTTCATTCAAATTAATAGGGAAAAAATGAATCCAAAATTTTCCTTGAACTATTGTAACAACTGGCAATAGCTTCCACTTTCAAATATAAAAAGAGGCCTTGTATTTTTTGTATGGTTGCCTTGCATCTCCCAGGACATGTTAATTAACTGAGACATGGTTTCAAAAAATATAAAAGTACCCACACTATCTATGTGTATTGCAGATTTTGTTCTTTTCATTTTCTCATACTTTCACCAATTTCCTATTTCTTATTGCGCGCTTGGTCTGTGTTCTTATACACACATACATGAGAGGAGGAATAGCACACGTGTGGAATGCATGAAGAGGGCTTCTAGACGGAACACCAATCATCCAAGAGTAACAAGAATGCAGTGTTATTCATGGATCCTGAAGCACACACAATTATGATCCATTTTGTATGGTTGCAAAGCATATAGAATAATTGTTCTATAAAACTTCATCTCAAAATTTCAGTCACCGACAACATTTTGACTGAAAAAAGGGAAGAAGACTCCTAACTAGTTTTCTGCAACAGCACGCATATGTTAATCCCATAGACAAGAGAGACGCTGGATTTATATATTACCATTGAACCCTAGCCGCCTTAGACATGCCATCCATCAAATAAAGCTCAGTGCAGCCATCACTCATGAATTTACTTTACTTTCTTCATCAGCTGTATGAATTCCCTAAAAGCTGCAGAAAAAATTTCCTCAAACTAAATATCATTTTCGTAATGTAATTTTATGCAAATGTAATCATTATAAAGAAATAGTGCAGGGTGTTAGGCTGGAAAGTAGCTAGGAAGAAGCAACAGGGGAAAAACCACTTATGCTAGAGGTCTACCATCACCTTTCAGTTGGAGATGAAATTCCTAGATTTCCTATGAAGGGTGCATATCTCTAGGAATGTTCTGATACAATTGGTATCGGTGCAAGCACCTACCATAGTTGATAATAGTAAATTTAATATTTATTTATCAATCTGTAGAAACATGTCACATACCATAGTCCGAATCATGGGGTCCTGGAGATGCTTCAGGGTGGTACTGAATAGACATGATGTTTTGTGCAGGATAGGCAAGACCAGCACAGCTTCCATCGTTAAGATTGACATGAGTTACTTCTACACCCTCTGGAAGTGATGAAGAGTCAACTGCATAATTGTGATTCTGCCACAAAATGAAAGTCATAAAAGGTTCATACATGTTCATTACCTTAATGTAACTAATAAGAAAAAACCAGCACAATGATCTGAAGACCCACTTCAGGATGTCAGTTCATTTCTTTCAAATTTATTAAGCATAAAAAAGACTTCAAAACTACCACATTCTATGTCATCGAAAGTCAAAAACTTATAAGACATACACACCTGAGCGCTTATCTCAACATGTCCGCTACAAAGATTACGGACTGGATGATTTCCTCCATGGTGGCCAAACTTCATTTTAAAAGTTTTACCACCTAATGCCAAGCCAAGCAACTGATGACCCATGCAGATTCCAAAAGCAGGAACCTTTCCAATGATCTCCTTAACTGTTTCAACAGCATAAGGAACAGCAGATGGGTCTCCAGGGCCATTGCTGAAAAGGACCCCATCTGGTTTCATCTTAAGAGTCTCTGATGCGGGCCATGTTGAAGGCACAACAGTAATTTTACAACCATAGGAAGCCTAGCGCTTGAGTATATTATGCTTGATTCCAAAATCATATGCTATAACCTACAATTCATACCCATACAGAGAAGAAAAAGAGTCACTTAAAACCGAACTACCAACATCAGGCCAATACCAATCCATTATCAAACATGTCTGCTTTTTGTTTTAATTTGAAGAACTAAAGGGGAGAGGGATGAGAGAAATGAGAATTGAGAGCTGAAGAAGAGAGAAAGAATAACAGAGAACTTCAGAACTAAAAACCATTTATGGCTGTTTCTAGTTCTTATTTCAAAAACCATCTCTCTCTCTCTCTCTCTCTCTCTCTCTCTCTCTCTCATTTCAAAACAAAAGGCAAAAATGTTATCTGGCAGTAATTTAAAAGTAACTTAACGCTGACTTACACGGAATGCCTCTCCACCTCTTTTACTGGAGTTAAATTCCCACTCTGGATTTGTTTTATCAACCCAATCATGAGGGGCCTTACATGACACACCACTTATTAAATCAACCCCTGCAAAATTAAAATAAGAAACCATGGATTTTTAATCCTTTGCCTTGTTTAACAAACTCAATGAAATCCTTACCAACAATGTCCCATGAACGAGACATTTCCAATAGTTCTTCATCTGTTTTTGTCCTTTCTGTGCTCAAAACACCAATAAGGCTTCCATCTTGCCTTAATCTTCGGGTGATAACACGTGTGTCAATATCATCTGTTGCATAATCAGTCAGCATCAATAGCAAAAGTCAGAATTTATACATATACAGCATAGGACACCAGCACACATGATTCTGCAAAATCTAAGTGCCTTAAGGAATAATGCCATTGTTTAACTTACAAATTCCCATGATATTCCTTTCTGCTAAATAATCACCAAGTGTTTCTGCACATCTCCAATTTGAAGTACTGCAAAACAGGAAACAGAAAAAGTTCATTGAAACTGAATGAAGCTCAATCAGTGAAGTTGCTGATGCCAATTTTTCTACAGCAGTACTAGAAGGAAGCATACCTGATACTTATACTTCTAACCACTAGACCAGCAAGGAAACATTGCCTTGATTCTTGATCATCTGAGAGGGAAGGCATCAACATCAGAATTCAACATATTAAAAGACAATATAATTTTCAAAACTTAAGAAAGAAAACTCCACCTACCAAAATTTACACCAGTATTTCCAATATGTGGGTTTGTCATGAGAATAAATTGGCCAGCATAACTAGGGTCTGTAAGAATTTCTTGGTACCTGTGTAAACATGTAGAATGCCCATATATCAGACTCGTATGATCATGCTGAGCTCATCAACTCTTGAACATTGATGCGCAACCAAAGATGAGGTAACTACTTCCATTACTTCAAGCACCAGATTCCTTTAACCAATGTTTGATTAACATCACTCTCAAATGGAACAAAGGTGGGAGCTGTACGAAGTTTCATATAATTTCCTACATTGTACTTAGACAGTTCAGGAAGTCTAACTAACACTTATTTAGTTAATACCTCAAGCCCAAAAGAGAGGGTCCATAGTCAAAGGTTTCAAAATCCTTATACTGAACACTGAAAGGTTTATTCTATAGTAATTGAAAAGGTTATATAGCAGTTAAGTCCCACAAACACAAAGAATCGAACGTGACAGTTGACATGTTAAGATAAATTGGGGGGAAATACAAAATTATGAGTCATCCCACCCGGTCAAGGATGTATTGAATACAACTTCACCAACTTGGGTCCCTGAAGCACCAAACGACTTTGCTCTCCAGATTGAACCATCTTCAAGCACAAGTCTAGCATCTGAAGTCTTCCAAGGTATTTCTGCCAAATCTAAAGCCAAAGAAGTAAATAAAGTACAGAAAATGAGAAATTTTTTATGAAACAAATCTAAACCTGTATTATGAAGAATAACAACATTTAACATTATATAACGTGGGAATTCTTTTTATTTATCAAATGCAAGATAAGGGGCAGAAAAAGCGAAGGGTTGAGATATTAGTGTTGATTGTTTATTCATCTAAAAGATGAATGCTGAGCCTAAGACAAAAATTACATAGCTGAATGACTTGGTGGGGGTGTTTGAAGTTCTAACAAAATAAACCCATCATTTTTTATTTTTTTTGTTTCTTCTTTTCAAATTCTAGGACATAAAACTGAATTCCAATGGCACCCAAACAACTTGCTCTTCAAAAACATTCATGCACACTAATCTAATGTATTGGGCAATTGGTACAATGAGAGAAAACAATAGAAATGATAAAGGGAAATAAGAGAAGTAGTAGCAGAAGTACCAGGGACCGCGGTTGAGGTGGCGGAGGAGCATCTGAGAGTGAAAGCTCTGAGCTTTGAAGGGTTCGGAGACTTGGGATGAAATAAAGTCGATGGATTTATTAGAGCTAAGTTGATAGCTACTGTTATGGCCATTCTCCTCTCTCTGTTGCGGCAGTGGCTTCTTGTCTGAGTTTCAGAGAGAGCTAACAGAGACTACAAATGATACTTATAGCCGGTTCGGGTTCCAACTCGGTCTCCTACATTTGGACGTTGGACTCGGGTTTCGACCCTCATTTTTGGCCATGCTCGGAATGACTCCACTTGCTGAATTAGTTTTGTGCTAAAGAGAAATGCTATCCCCACTCAGACCAAGAAATAACTTTTACTGATTCAATTAACATTAAGGTGAAGTAGGAAAAGATTAGTAAGATACTAGATAAAAGGGAAATAAGCTGATATAATCACTTTTTAAAAGTGGTATTCTGAAATAATCAGCTTACAAATTGTGTTCTCAAATAATCACTTGTGGACGTGAAATGACCAAACTGCCCTCCATATAAAAGCACATGTATCAACCCGTTATTGGCCTTTTCTGAAAGGGAACTCAGCTCAACTCTCTCTCCTCTGTGTTGGAAGGTTGGCAAAAATTGGGGGAAGTCCAGGTTGCGAGACATGTTCCCACTGAGCAATCCAGTTCGCAACCCATCCATCGTCCTAACCCAGATGTCCTCAAACTTGGGACCCTAGTTTGGGCGCAGCGAAGCCGGAAGGCACGGCGTCCATTGTTGACCTCCCGATCGAGCTGACTGCTGCGATTCCACAGAGAAGGGAAAGTGGCGACTTCCGGTGTCGTTGTGAACGGATGTGAGTTGTGATATTGGTTTGGTAGTGTATGTGTATTATGAAATCGTTCAGCCCCTTTTCACCACAGAGGGCATAAAAGCTTAAATTTTCAGTTTGCACTTGTTGTGATATGTTGAAATTCATAGTTTGTGATATTATCTGCAGTGGGAGCTGTCTGGTGAAGTTGAATTTTGTTTAAAATTGACTGAATGCGTGTATAATGTAGTGCAATGTGTTTGATAATGGTGAAAATAACAGCACACAGAAAAATCATAGGTTAACTTTGTCTGGCCTACAAATTTGTAAATACGGCTAGTGTTAGGCTCAATTTAGATGCTAATGTGGGGAATTTATTGGCATTCTGGGTTTGTTTTGGTAAGAAGTATAGTTTGTGTGTTTTGGTTTCGAATTTGGTAATTGAGCTTGTACTACATTATACGCTTTCTATCACAACCGGATCCTTTTGTTGAAGGTGTTTACATTTGTGCAAAAGACTTGGAGGGTTAGAGGGTTCATATTTCTGCCATTGTATGTGTATGTTAGTTTGTTAATAACTTGGAACCCACACATATCATCTTCTAAATCAGAGAAAAAACAAAAAGGAATAAAAGTTAATTGTTGAAGCAGCTACAATTAACTTTTGAAGATTTGAGGATTTAGAAGATGATATGTGTAGTGGAATGATTGTTGTGCATGTTTTTATTCATCTATTTTGTATTTTTTAGTGTTATGAATCGGTGTAGTAATTATTTATGTTTTTTGCAGAAATGGATACAGTTGGAATTTTGGTATGCTACAATGGAAATTGGGTTAAGAAGGATAACATTGAGAGTTATGAAGGTGGGGAGGCTAAAGGCATAATAGTGTCACGGAACGTAACGTTTTCCGAACTTGTTGAACGCATTTATAAGATCATGGATGCAGAGCCCACGAAATATAGTGTCACATTGAAGTATTCAGTTCCTGTATCCGCATCTGTCAGTAAGAAGATAAGGGTTGAAGACAATGATGATGTTCAATATTTTCTCAAGTACAACACAGATGTTATGGCCTCTAAAGTAACCCCTTTAGTAGCAAGCTTGAAAAATATCGAAGGGCATGGTATTGAAGGGTGCAATGGCATTGTAAGCGTGGAGAGTAGCAATGCTCCTGCTACCTTTGTTGTGAAACGAAGAAATGTGGCAATTTCGCACAATGAAACTGAAAATGGTGGGAATGGTTTTAATTGGAGTGATTGGGTTGAAGAAGTTCATTTTGAAAGCGGTGAAAACATAGTTGCTGATTTCAATCAACCTAGCAATGAAGAGGAACCGTACTCTGCACCAATTGTGCATCCTCATGAGGACAGCAGTGCGGAACCCTCCACTGTGCAGTGTAGACAGGTGCAATCTGAACCTCCCGGCAATCAAGTTCGAGTGAAATGCATACAATTCGGGTTGATTCGAAGCATGGTGAGAGTGTGGAATATATTGGTTATGGTGGAGGACTTTCGTGCATAAATTGGGAAGCAAATTTGAAGGTTGGCCGAGTTTATCCAAATAAGATTGCCCTTTTAAAAACCATCAGTTTAGCAGCAATTAGAGGCCACTTTCGGTTCAGAACAGTCCAATCTGGGAAGCGTCGGTTTTGTGTTCGTTGTTGGCAGGTGCCTTGCCCTTGGAAACTTCGGGCATATAAAGTTGGATTACATGAGTTTAAGGTTGTTAAATACGATCCACTTCATGAATGTGATCTGAGGTTTGTAAGCAGTCACCATCCTCAAGCTACAGCCGAATTGGTGTCTGACTGTGTTAAATGGAGATTTCAGGATGCGCGCAGCATTTATACTGCAGCTGATATAAAGACAGATGTGAAAAAAAAAATTTGGTGTCAGCATAAGCTACTCTACGGCTTGGAGAAGCCGAGAGTTAGCTTTCAAAACAATGAGAGGGTCTGCAGAAGAGTCGTATTCCCTTCTCCCTTCCTATTGTTATGAGTTGGAGCGTACAAATTCGGGAACTTTGACATACATTGAGACTGATGCAGCCGACCACTTCTTATATTTTTTTATGTCCATTGGTGCATGCATACGAGGATTTAAGTCATCAATGCGGTCCGTGATTGCTGTTGATGCTACCCATTTGAAGTGCAAGTATAAAGGTGTTTTGTTTGTTGCGACCGCATTTGACGGAAATCGCAACATATATCCTGTTGCCTTTGGGATTGGAGATTTGGAGACGGATGCAGCATGGGAGTGGTTTTTGAGAAAATTACATTGTGCAATTGGTGATTGCTCGAATCTTGTTGTCATATCTGATCGCAATGTTAGCATACAACATGGGTTGCGTAGAGTTTTTCCTGGGGCAAGCCATGGTATTTGCTTTTATCACTTGAAGGGCAATATGAAAGCCTCATTTCACTTGAAGCAACGGGATCCGATATTGGGGTATTTTATAAGGGCAGCGAAGTCTTATCGTCTAGCGGAGTTCAATCGTCACTTCTCGATGATAAACAATGAGCGAGGGCGAAATTATCTACTACGTGCAGGCGTTCAGAAGTGGTCACGGGCCCACTGTGATGGACGACGCTATAATGTGATGACAACGAATATTGTGGAGTCCATTAATTCAGTTCTTCGTTTTGCAAAGATGCTTCCGGTCCTACACTTGATCGATGAAATCACAAATTTACTTCTCACTTGGTTTAGTCAACGTCGAGATTTAGCAATGAAATGTCATTCTACATTGTGCCCTGATTTGGGTGAACATAAGTTAAGGAAGAGGTTAGACGCTGCGTCAAGGATGAATGTGGTCAAAATCAATGATGTTGAGTATAATGTTCTGGATGGAGATTTGAACGGTCTGGTGCACTTGGCAAACCGTAGTTGTACGTGCAGGAAGTTTGACTTGGAGCAACTCCCGTGCAAGCATGCTATTGCGGTGTGTCGGCACTTGAATTTGAACCCCTACTCCTTTGCCTCTTCTTATTATACACGAGCTACATGGGCAGCTGCATATGCTGAATCTATTTATCCTGTACCACCTAAAGGCACATGGGTTATTCCCGAACATTTGAACAATGTCAAAATCCTCCCTCCTGTTTGTAAGGTTATGCCGGGCCGTCGCAAAATGCAAAGAGTACCTTCCAAAGGAGAGGACTCCCGGCAAAAAAAATGCTCAAGGTGTGGTGTGAAGGGCCACTACCGAAATACATGCAAACAATCTGTCCCTCTCAAGAACTGAAGTCTCTAATTGCGCATATTGCACAGTTGTTCAGTTTGTACCTCACTTGTCATCAACTGTGAAGTTCATGAATAGGTTCGGTGATGCTGCAGGGATGGAAGTCCGTCAATTAAACGGTCATGTGAAGCATATGGAACAAGGTAACAAGTTCCTTGCAATGAGAGCCTATTATTAGTAGCAATTTGTTAACATACAGTTCCACCTGTTTTATTGAAACCAGCTGTTATTTAACACTGTTCCACTGGCCAATGTGTCTTACAGATTAGCATTTCTATTCGTTTGTGATGTACCTTTTATTTTCATTTAAATTGTATTCGATTTGGTGTTGTGAAATGTGATTGTAGTCACGTTGGCATCACTTGGTTTCCTTTCCTACACAACGTTATGTCCTCTCTTTATATGCATCGTATTGGTATTGTATTGTACCTTTGTTGCCATCGTATTGGTATTGTATTGTACCTTTGTTGCACGGCCATTGGTAGTGTAATGACAACGGTTTCTGGCCCAAATGAAAGGGCCTAGAAGGCTAACTAAAATGTAATCTCGTACATAAAACGTATTTCAAATGCAAATGTTACGCAATTAGTGGGAGCGTCATTGTACTTCATGATTTCTCATTGTTCTGATTGCCATAGACCAAACTATCTATAGTGTTTGGGAAACTATCCATGCAGGTACACATGGTGAACATCCTGCACTACTATCGTGATATGGACTTTTCAAATAGTTAATTATTCACTTCAAGTCACACACACAGAGGAACAAACCCTTCCCCATTTGTGTGTGATTAGTGCCTATGGACTCTGGTACCTATAACTCTTCCAATCCAACCTGTTTTGCAAAATAACAAAGTCAGTTATTAGTGTTCTATATTGTTGGTCACAGTGTCCGTGGTTTGTATCCAATTGCCTTAAGGTATCAATACATGTCCCATATTTCCATGGATATTCCGCGCGTCATAACCATCGATCTGTCCGAACCCCTCCATATACACGACCATTGCTAGAGTCACTGTTTTTAAGTACTCAGATGTAGAGGCTATAATATGAGGTGTATTTCCATAAAGCAGCAATATAACAGTTCTATAAGCACAATACGATTACAATATGTGTCAATAATTATACAATACAAACACAATATACACCCGTTATGCTTCTAATATGAGGCCAATAAACGTTTCATAAGCACACCTCCACGTTACAGTACTTGATATGTATACAAACCAAGTAATTTCCCACTCAACGGTGAGAATAAGAGGAAGGCGTAAACAAGGCACCACATTCATACAAAAGCCACCAAATACATACAAAATGATTCCACCCGTACTTACCCTGACCCAGCTACAGAAACCCTTCCACAAAATCACCATGTTTACAGGCCCATGAATAGATCCAATTCTTTGGTCTTCTTCCTCGCTGCATGCACAAGGATATGATCAGCCATTCCCTGGCCACCCTTATTCAGCACCTGCCAGACACCACCAACATCTATTTCGCCCCAATTGTAGTCTGGTGACACGACGGAAGCATAATCCCGGAACATCTCGAACCCATTGTTAAAACATTCAACCAGTTCATGGTTAAATTCTTCAGATTCAGTGAATTTTTGGACAGCATCTTTCTTTGTTTCTTCCAATTGTAACGTCAACGAGGCTAACTTCGCGCTTCGACTTTGGGCTTTCATTGTTTGCTTAACTTCTCTAGCAAATGCTTTGTTCAGCTTGTTCGTCAAGTTGCCCATCACATGGCCATGAATATCGCATTTGGTTTCCCACCAATCCGTTGCCGTACACAAATATTGGAGGTGATGCTTCACTTCAGCTATTTTCTTTAGCGGATCAATGTTGTCTGCCTCACTTCCGGATGACGGGGGATCGTTATTTGGAGTCCCAGGTGGAGATGGGAAAGGGACATGCCATGGCTGGTCTCCTGGGTAACTAACAACCTCGTTTGGAGGGATTACGTCTGACATCTTCAACTTGAAATGGGGCTAATGCACACATGCACCCTGAAAAACAGTTAACGTTACAAAATCAATCTGGAGCTTCCTTTTCGTTACCAACAATAGGGTGAGATTTAGTACAGCTTTCGTGTATGATATATATATGGAATTGAATGAGTAGGTTAGACCCTCTTATATAGAAGGAGTTGTCTGTTTTATATTGCTTTCAATGACTACATTACAAAATCAATCTTCAGTCATTACTCCTTTGTGTCACTGACAGCATTGTCAAATGCCCATTACAGTCGGACCAAATACGAAAATACACACCTGTCAACGTCAGGTGGGATGAATCTACCTACAAATACTTTCATGGTCCATTTTTGTAATTGGCCAATTACTTGTCAAATTACCGTACTCATATATTTGGGACAATTTGTAGTTTTGGTACAGGAGGGAAATTGGGGAAAGAGGACAAAAGGAATAAATTGAAAATTCAACAAGGGTCCCATACAACAACCACCAACCAATGGTAAAGAATAGTTATATACAGCTGTTATTATGCACAGGCCAAGTCAAATGTGTTGCCCAACAACTCCCGCCAATAACTCCCGCCTAAAATTGGACCCAACAACTGCCGCCAATAACTCCCGCCTCTTCATGACAGTCATTTACTCCTGGTCATTAATACCTCCCACTATTTAATTGTAACCAAGCTGCATCCACCCAACTTTTCCATCACAGTTACTCCGTCAAACCC
>NC_047655.1:910304-999470 GCF_902201215.1 Prunus dulcis | reverse complement strand
CAGAGTCATACCGATAAAATAAAAGGGTGGACTATTAAACAAATTATATCCAGCTAAAACAAGAAAAAGGTGAGATTGGGTGGAATAAGAAAAAAAAAAAATTACTTAGAAAATAAATATAAACGTTTTATTAGAAAACCAATCTTGTATGATGTATTACCAAATGATAGAGATGATCCTCAGTAGGTCATGATTCTTAGGGGCCTTTGCTTTTCATGGTTTAATTAACTTACTTCAATAAGTTCTCTGCTTAACTAGATGTTACTCTTGTGCTAGTTCTTACTCATTTCTCCATGCAAAAAGGGATATAAATGTTATCTATAGTATGCTCCTTCTCTGCTTAACTTTTTGTTTTTTTTTTTGGGGGGGGGGGAGAAGAGAGAGAGAGAGATGTTGAAATACTATCCTAAAAAATGTTGTAACAGTCTCTTTAGCTATGAACTTCCATACTCACTCCACCAAAAGCTAACAGAGAGACTTGTTGTTAGAGACCGCACATAGTGCCACCACTTTGGTGGGATATAAAGCATATCACCTCCCTCTAAAATGCAATCAAGAAATTTCAAGTCACGCATCTTTGGGAACTCTTTCTCGTCTAAGTTGTCTAGATCAACCTTCAAAACCCAATTATATTGAATCAGTATATATATTTGATCTTTAGAAAAGATAATCCGATCCCATCTATATGATCTATACTGACGTCATCAAAAAAAGAAGAAAGAACATGCATGGCAAGGCACTCATTGTTTAGACGGGAAAAACTACACAGAGGAGGTCACATCAATTTTGGCTGGTATAATTAACATGCAACTATAGCATCTCTAAGAAGACCCTCCATGAGCCTAATGTGGATGATTGAAGCTTCTGGAAAATCAGGGAATGTAAATTCATGGGAGTTTGTGTCTTTGTGTGGCAGATTTAGTCAAAAAGATTGGTAACATGCAAAACCAAAGCCACAGCCTCCAACAAATATTGCATGGAAGAGCCCAAACTTCTTCTTGGTCATGAGAAATTAGATCAGAGTTGAGGTTTTTTTTTTTTTTTTTTTTTCTAAATGAGGGCTTGAAAGAGAGAGTAGCTTGGAGGAAGTTTGGATGAGGTGAAGGGGAATGGCATTAGTGCTTTCAATGTTGGGAGGAAGGCCATGGCCGATCTAGTCTAGTGTGGACAATACATTAATTGGAGTTCATTTTCTAAGTCACCATTTAAATATAATTTCTGCAAAAATAAAACCTCCATCAAATTTATCGAAATGCTTTGATAACAACTAAATCGTGCACATTTCTTGGAATCGAGATTCAATAGGGTTAGGATGTAGGGTATATGATGGAAATGGAAAGGGTATTACTTTACTTTCTTCCCTAATTTTCATCTTGTTATTTCCAATTGCAATCAGCTTTAATTATTCAAATTAACTGCACTAGAGAAATTGTTGAAGTTGTTATTACTCTACTTTCAATTCAAGACATAGAAAGATCCTATATTAGACATTGTCCTGAATCCTATCCAGAAACTAGCCACTACGAAATGCAATAAAAGATTCAGAACTCCACCAATTCTCAATTATGTGAAAATAATAAATAAAGAAGAAAGAAGAAAAGTCAATATTCAATTAAACATATCAAGTATTTTTCTGCCAAACTGCAGCAAAGAGCTTTTAATCCAAGCAAAAGAGTCAAGTTCCCACACCGGAAAAGTACAAACATTATTTCGCCGCATACATTGATAGATTGGCGGAGATGCCAACTCCACAGGTTTGTGACCAGTAAAATAGAGGGGATAGCAACTGAGAAGAAATATATCAGAGGACTTCAAAGAAATATAGCCCGTCCAGGACCCCTTGAACTGGTTTTCTAGCCGTCCCGCGACTCCTCGAAAATAAATAAAGTACAAAGTCTTTGAACATGTCCAAACTTTACCTACTTTCAAAAATTTCCCCGTTAACTAGAAATGAATGCAGAATTAATCACAAAAGAACCGTTTGATTCCCCTTTCTCTTTGTATAAATGATCCCAACTTGGGTTACCAAGTAAGCAAGACATTATCCATTCTTGTTTTTCATTCTGTTTTCAACAGCAATGGCACAAAACAAGGAACACATAGTTATGTTCCCATTCATGGCACAAGGCCACATAATTCCATTCTTGGCTTTGGCCCAACTACTAGAGCAGAAAAAGGGTTGCACCATAACCCTCATCAACACCCCACTCAACATCAAGAAGCTCAGCTCCTCTTTATCTCCAAGCTCCTCCATTCGCCTCCTTGAAATCCCTTTCAAAAGCTCCGACCACGGCCTCCCTCCTGATGCCGAAAACACCAATGCCTTAACCCGCCATCTCTTCTTCAAACTCGTTCAAGCTACCTTGTCCCTCAAACCCTCTTTCAAACATCTCATGCACAATCTTGTTCATGAAAGAAATGGACAACATGGACGACCAGCTTGCATCATCAGCGACATCTTCTTTGGATGGACTACAGAGATAGCTCATGAGCTTGGCATGCGCCATGCTGTGTTTTCCACAGCTGGAGGGTTTGGCACAGCGTGCTATTACTCAGCATGCTTGCATTTACCTCATCTGAAAGCAAAATCTGATGAAACTGAATTCACCCTACCTGATTTTCCGGAAGCTAATAAATTCCATTTCTCCCAGCTCCCAGAAAGTCTCAGAGCCAGCAATGGCACTGACCTTTTTGCATTGCACTGGAAAAAAATATTTACTGAGACGGTGAAAACCGACGGGTTTATAATCAACGCAGTGGAGGAGCTTGACAGAATTGGAACAATGTACCTCAGGAAGACCTTTAACATGCCAGTTTGGGCAATAGGGCCACTTCTTCTATCATCAAATGGAACTAACAGAGCTGGAAGAGAAGCCAAACTCACACCAGAGGCATGCAAAAACTGGCTTGATGCGAAAACACCCAATTCGGTTTTGTACATATCATTTGGTTCTCAGAATATACTATCCAAGTCTCAGATGATGCAGTTGGCAATGGCATTGGAGGCTAGTGGAAAAAATTTCATTTGGGTTGTTAGGCCACCATTGGAATATGATATAGATTCAGAGTTCAAGGAGGATGAATGGTTGCCAAAGGGGTTCGTGCAGAGGATTAAAACTCAAAACAAAGGGTTAATTGTGGAAAATTGGGCACCTCAAGTTGAAATTCTGTCTCATAAAGCAACCTCTGCTTTTTTGAGCCATTGTGGGTGGAATTCAGTGGTGGAGTCCCTGATCCATGGGGTGCCTTTAATTGGGTGGCCTATGGCTTCTGAACAGTTTTTTAATGCCAAGTATTTGGTGGAGCAGGTTGGGGTTTGTGTGGAGGTAGCAAGAGGGAGGAGCTGTGAGGTTAGGCATGAAGATATAGTGGCAACGATGGATTTGGTGATGAATGCGACAGAGAAAGGGAATCAAATGAGAAGAAAAGCTTGTGAGGTCAAGGAAATTATTAAGGATGCCATGAAGGATGAAGATGGATACAAGGGGTCGTCTATTAAAGCTTTGGAAGACTTCTCTTACTGCTTGATGGAGTTATGATTGATCATGATGAATAAAGTCTATCCTAATAGTCTGTCCACATTTGAAGTCTTTACACGTTCGTTTTAATTACTGTTTAAGTATGGCAATAATGTTTTAATTACTGTTTCAGTATTTCAATAATGCTTAGAAGTTCATGGAACCAAACGTTTGTTTTTGTTGACTATTAAAGCTGGTTGGCTAGTAGACTTCAAGGGCAGTTGATGTTTGTTTATTGAATGAAGATTGAGATTTTTCTCTCATCTCTTTACTCTTTTCCTGGGTATTCTCGAATTAACAAATTAGAGTTTTAATTCCAGTTATTCTTAGAATCAACGGAGTTAAGTTTGCTCAAAATTATCTTTTGTTTTCCTGGGTATTCTCGAATTAACAAATTAGAGTTTTAATTCCAGTTATTCTTAGAATCAACGGAGTTAAGTTTGCTCAAAATTATCTTTTGTTCTTGTTCCACTGCATCACTGCTGCTGCAGAGTCATACCGATAAAATAAAAGGGTGGACTATTAAACAAATTATATTCAGCTAAAACAAGAAAAAGGTGAGATTGGGTGGAATAAGAAAAAAAAATTACTTAGAAAATATGACAGGACCCGATCCCAATTCCACTTTGGAATTCGAACCAAGCCTTGTGTGTGTCCGACATTTGGCAACTGTCGGGCACAGATGACCATTTTACCCTTCCTGTTACAGTTACTATGAAAACTTCCTTTGGACTTCTGCCGAAAATTCGGCAGAGTCTCCCATGTATTTTGACAAAAACCATATTTTTCCACCTGTCTAACCATCATATATACCCACACCAACCGCCAGAATAGAATAACCAAGTATTCACCAGCTCCAGTTTTCCACAAAAACGAGATACCAGAGTATTTTCTAAAGTTTATAGGGTTTTAAGGATTTTTCCACAAAACTCTACCCGATTTGGTGGCGCGGAAGCTAGGAATGGCCCGGTGGTGGATCCTGCGCACTTCTACGGCCTGGGGGCGAAAAACAGGTTGAAAATGTGAGTGGACAAAAATAATGTTCTTGAAAACAATTTATAACCATAATAACCCCCATTTTAAAATAAGTAAGGATATAAATCGATGGTTTGTCTATATTTCACTACAAGGTATTCAAATAAGCATGTAAAAACATACTGAAGAATATACTCGTATAACTGAACAAATATATAAAGATATAAATGCGCGAATATCAAAGAAACTGGTATAAAATAACTGAAAGTCATAATTGGATAAAAGAAAGCTCAAAATCCTTTAAAACTACCACCTATTTGTACCCTGTCATATCCGTCAATTCCCCTGGCAGGTCTCGGGCGTCACGCAGTCTACCCGAGCGGCAAACTTGCGAAATCAGGGGACTATGATTAGTCTAATCCGCCGGCAGGTCTCGATGACACCAAGTCGACTCGAGCCGCTCTGGCAAGATACAGGGGACCGTAGTCAGCCTGATCCGCAATCCTGGCAGGTCTCGGGGACACAGAGTCAGCCGAGCCGCAATCCTGGCAGGTCTCGGGACACCAAGTCCGCCGAGCCGCAAATCCTGGCACTCACGGTCCGAGCGTCCCCGAAACTCGTGAGGCAAAGTCAAGTGCACTGACTGAACTGTAAACAGACTGAATGTCTGTAGACATCGGTCCGTCTGAGGGTAATCACCAAATAAAAAGGCGGGTACACGGTGGTTTTAAACAACTATTCTAGAAAAACCTGATAAGTCCCTGTAATGTGGTAAATCTGAGGTAAGCTGCCATTTCTGTATCACAAATCTCAAGTCTACTACTCAACTGAGTAATATAAAGATAAAGATGTTTTACACTACATTTCATACTCGAAAAATATGTAATAACACTTATTCAAGATCAAATACTGAAATTTATTCAGATAAACTCATTTATAAAAACTTATTTGTATAAAATTAATATAAAATCACTTATGAAATCTTATTTATGGAAATCATCTATATAACTTATTTATATAAAAGCCTTTATGAAAGAAAGTCCACTCACTGATGGTCCGAGCTAACTGGACCCTTCGAAGGTCCCTCCTGTGGGTTAACTGGACCTCTAGTGCCTGATTATCCATAATAATAAATTAATAAACTGCTGAATAAAAGAATTAAATTAAACACCCTGCCCCCGGCTCCTAGAATTACGTGCACTCGTTTTAGAATTACTCCTATGCCCACTTTAACCTTTCAAACAATTAGAACGGTCTTAAAAGACTCGAAGCCTTACTAAGCGATAACTTACCAGACCGGCCGATCCGGGACCCGTGGGGTCCACGATCTCCGATGGCCAATCGGAGTTTCTCTGAAGGTTCCTCATAGAGAAGGAACCATGTTCCGCTAATTTGGTCCGAAACGGACGGTCGGATTGGCCAAAATCACATTATCGCTTAAAATCCAAACCCTAGCCCCAGGGTTCGTGATTTCGGAGTATCCGGGACTCCGATTCGCAATCCGTCGAATTCTACACGATCCTGGAATCATGTAGTACAACATATCCAAAATTCAGTGCGATCCAACGATTTGACGACACTGCACCCAAGGATCGCGCGATATGAAAAATCCGTTCATGGCTCAAACGGACTCCGAATCGAGATCCACGAAATCCTACGCGCTCGTGATGACATGAGGATCACAAAACTACACAGAGTTACTTCACCACCCTCGCCCACGCGCCGCCACACGCGCGGGCAGATTGGGTGTCCAAAGTGATTTTTGGGTTGCTGAAAAAATCTCGGAACCAAGACTCCAAACTCCTATCCTAGGTAAAACACCCCATTTGGAGTCACTTTTGTTCTTGGACATACCCCAAAAAGTGACCGGAAACAGCCGATCACGGCGGCCGAAGTTTCGGCCAATATTCAAGTCGAAAATCGAACGTTCTAGAGCTAAAATCGATCGAAACCCATACATCCATCAGCTAGAACACGAAAAATAGCTGAGAAACCATACCTTACTCAATCGATTTGGTGGAGAATTGAGGGAGAACGAGGAGCTCAAAATTCAAACTGAAAAATCGGCAAAAATGGCAATTTTCGGCGAGCTCCAGCCACGGCAAGGGTGGCGACGGGTCGGGGAAGGACGGCGGTCGAGTGGTGGTTCGTTTGGTACCGGTCTCGGAGATCAGCTCCAGCTGTGGCGGCCGTGGCGACGTCGGGAAGGGAGGGAGGTCGACTGGCGCGAGGGATCGGGAGGAGAGAGAAATGAGGAGAGAGAAGGGAGGAAGGGATAAAAATCTGACTTTTTGACCAAATTACCATTTTGCCCTTCGCGGTATTTTGATCGTAATTTCTTCGTTACAACTCCGATTCGAGTCTACTCCGTGTCTGCGGACTCGTTTCGCCGTGCTCTACGCAACGGCGTAAGCGAAATTGCCAAATTCTTTCTCGATCAAAAAGTCAACTTTTTCCCTATTAAATAATGCGAGGGTAAAATTGTCTTTTTGCTAGAATATATTAATCATACTTTTTAGATATTTTGTTATTTTCTTAATATTTTGTTTTGGGTTATTACAAAATAAATACAAACGTTTTATTAGAAAACCAATCTTGTATGATGTATTACCAAATGATAGAGATGATCCTCAGTAGGTCATGATTCTTAGGGGCCTTTGCTTTTCATGGTTTAATTAACTTACTTCAATAAGTTCTCTGCTTAACTAGATGTTACTCTTGTGCTAGTTCTTACTCATTTCTCCATGCAAAAAGGGATATAAATGTTATCTATAGTATGCTCCTTCTCTGCTTAACTTGTTCTTGTTTTTTTTTGGGGGGGGGGGGGGGGGGAGAGAGAGAGAGAGATGTTGAAATACTATCCTAAAAAATGTTGTAACAGTTTCTTTTAAATCAGACATCTGTAAGTCTTATCATATGATGTAAGATTGAACAGAATGTTGTATACATGAGAGTAACATTTTTGGAACTGACAACTGCCCTGTGTCTTATACCGATACCAAAAAGAATAAACAAGACACGGCTGAACTTCTAAATCCACCAAAAGCTATGAACTTCCATACTCACTCCACCAAAAGCTAACAGAGAGACTTGTTGTTAGAGACCGCACATAGTGCCACCACTTTGGTGGGATATAAAGCATATCCCCTTCCTCTAAAATGCAATCAAGAAATTCCAAGTCACGCATCTTTGGGAACTCTTTCTCGTCTAAGTTGTCTAGATCAACCTTCAAACCCAAATTATATTGAATCAGTATATATATATTTGATCTTTAGAAAAGAGAATCCGATCCCATCTATATGATCTAAACTGACGTCATCAAAAAAAGAAGAAAGAACATGCATGGCAAGGCACTCATTCTTTAGACGGGAAAAACTACACAAAGGAGGTCACATCAATTTTGGCTGGTATAATTAACATGCAACTATAGCATCTCTATTCTCAATAAGATAATAAGCAAATTTGTTTAGATGGTTCCCTCACTTTAATGAGGTCAAGAATGTAATTACCTGGCTTGAGTTGCAAAGCATGGTTTCAGTGTATGGGTAGAGTTCCTCTGACAACGAAGCCAGGTAGAGCCTTATATACTTTTTGCCAACTACCTGAAAATGAGCAATGGATTTCAGTCATATAGAGGTTTGATCAATTATTTGTACGATGAAAAACCACATGCATATATGAACAGACACATATTTGCGAATGTTTGTGCATGTATTCAAGTACTGTATGTCTGTGCCTGGAATTGTGCATGCAAATAATCTTGTTATTCATGATAGTTAAGCACACTGAACTGGTTATGTACTTAAGACACAGTGTGGTAGTAACATGTCTCAAGATAACTATAAGTTGCAGTCTTCAACAACATACTATGGTGTAGAGCCAGCACAACTAGGTATGTTCTATGAAACTATCAGCTTCTAAACTACGTTTGAGCACGAGGTTTCACTCCTTTGAGATGGCAATGAGACAATGCCCTTAGTATACAATCATTCATTTTTTTTGAGTGAGACTCTTATCTCCACAATGATGTGACTCTCCCATTACCAATGATTTGCTTCCCTAGCAAAACCATGGAATGAATTCTGCAAATCACAACTGAAACAATTTGGTGGTAAATCAAGCTTACTATATGATTATTCTACTGAATAAGCAACCAATAAACTAATGTATGCCACTTCTAAGGCCAAACCTGAATCCCAGCCTTGCAATAAAGCTAATAGAAAGGGGAAATATAAGCAAAATACCAAGATGACAGAGACTCAAAAATAAGAACTGTAAGGTTGAAAATGAATGACGAACTCCAGTAGGCAACATGATGATAATAGTATGCCATGTAGAAAAATCTGTCTAAAATACCTGAGCAAGCACATTATGGTGTGGATCATGGTGTAATGGGGTTACTGTCCCAGCTGGACCAAACCAAGCATTTAGAGACCTTAGATCCCCACCACCGGCAAAACAATAGTCGGGAATACATATGTCGTCACGCAGCTCGTTTATCTGCCAATCATTAGTGGGATATCAAAAACTGGAAGATGGCATATTGGCAATGTCCAGCCCAACAAGTAGGCATATTTCTATTAAAACATGGTAACCGTGTAACACACCTGATCAAACAATGGATGCTGAGCAAGATATGTTGGGGCAGCAGAGGAAGAGCCATTAGCCTTAATCCTCTCAAGAAACTGGGAAAATGTAATAAGTTCTTGCTTCCACTCTGGGTATAAATAATTTTTCCCAACCTACAAGCATTCAAAACTTTACCAATTGTCAGTTATTTAACAAAAGCGAAAGAAGAACGAAGAAAGTAATCCAATCAAGCATCAATTACTTATTAATGTAACCAAAAAGTAAGCATCTTTCCAATAAATTAGTACTAAATTTATATAGTTCGAATAAGATTAATCACCTCAACTGGCACTGTGCGATCACCAGCAACCCTTGTCAGATAATCCATGTCATTCCACTTAGTCCTGGCCGGCCAATGACCCATGCCATCGCTTATTATAACTGGGTAACCCGGTAAGAGATATTCACGCAAAAACCCCTCCAAAGATAGTCCAGACCTCTTCAAAACCATTTTACAAGAAAGTGACTTTGTGGGCAAAACTCCAAGCAACTGCGCAATCAAAACCAAAAGACTAAAATCAATGGGTGTTTGCGATAACCCAGTAACTAGAAACCAATTCCAAAGCTACACTTGTGTGAAAGCAGAGGACTTGGGATCCCTTTCAATGTGTAAATTAATTATTATTTTTTTAAATTTAATGCTATGAATTTCAAAAACAGATGCTACCTTTGAGCTTTGAATAATAAAAAGGCTATGAATTCAGATATTAAATGACGAACCTCACCTCCGTCGAGTCGAGGTCGTCAGGGACCAATCGGCGGTCCGATTTGGGGCATTGCTGTTGTTTTTCAGAAACCCTAGCGGCCCTGACTTTGGCAGAGACAATGGCGATGAGGGAATACAAGTCGGGTTTCAAGAGCGGGCCGCCCATGATGAGGCCCATGTCGAGTGCCCTGAGGGCGTCGCTAAACTCACCGGCGATGGCATGGACCTTGGCCACGTGGAGGCAGGCCATGGAGTAGGCGTCGCGCCACACGGGTAACACGGAGTGCCAGGGGCCCGAGTGGAGCTGCTCCCAAGCCATCTCGCGAGCCGCCTCTGCGGCCCGGAGGTCTCCGGCGGCTGCTCGAGCCGCCATGCTGACGTAAGCGTAGCCGCCGTGCTGGGAGACGTCCTGGAGGAGCTGAGCGGACTCAGAGTCAAGGATTGGGGTCTGGAGATGGTTGTCAGAGTTTGCGGTGGACATGGCAGTTGGAGGAGGAGCTGCGGCCAGTTGTTGGGAGGGTGAACAGAGTAGATATTTTGGGTGGGGGTTGGTTGACTGATAACTGATAAGAAAAGGAGAGATATTTTTTATAAAAAGTGCAGATGCGACGTGTTGGCGCTGTCTTTGGTTTCGATCTTTCTCTTTCTTTCTTTTTTCTTTTTTTTCTTTTTTTTCTTTTTAGTTTATGAACTTGTGATATTTTTGGGTCCACGTGAATAAGAGATTTATGATATGGGTTGAAATTTTTTTTTCTTCTATAAAAGTGATATTGGAGGGGGATTCGAGAGATATTGTGGAATTTAAGCATGTGAATCCTGTGATGATAATGATGGGAGAACAATTCGGAATTTTTTGTTTTCGAAGTCTTGTTAGGAATGCTTTGTTGTTAGCTAGTAAACTTTTTGGTTAGAGGAAGAGCCTTCATTGCTTGGGGCAAGTCCAATGGTAAGCTCTAAAACAGGCCCTAAAAATAGTGGATGAAACCTCATTTAGAGCTTTGGTGGAATCTTTCTGGCTTTAAAGAAATCTTTTTCACAATTGGAGCTCTAAATGTTTTAATTTTGTAATTTATATGCTTTTTTTTTTTTTTGGTAAACTTATTTTGTGTTCATGGATGTTTATGTTTATTTATTTATTTATGAACTTTCAATATAAAATAAAAATAAAAATAAAAAGAGTAAATTTTGGATGATATTCTGAAATATAAATTGAAAGCAAACACAAGAAAACAAAAAACAGAAGAAAAAAAAAACAAAAAACAAAAAAAGTAACAGCATCAACACAACAGCTTATAAGGACATTTCCACCTTATTTGTCATCGCAAAAGGCAAGAGGAGGCACGAGTTGTTACTATTTACTTGAATAGTGCCTGCCCTAACAATTTTGTTGTTGCTTTTTCACCCCTTGCCATGAGAAAGGGCAATTACTATTCACAACAAATTAATTTTATTTTTTATACTTATTATAAGATTAATTTTGATAAGATTTTCGGTTGTCATATGTCCATAAGATTTTCAGTTACCGCATGTCCATATTTATTATAAAATTCACATATCAGATTTTCGATTGCTACTATTGCACCATAGGAGGGCTGCTCATATGTTTGATGAAGATATGTTTCGGAGCATTATGATGACGTGCATCATCCTCCATAACATGATTGTGGAGGATGTGTATGATTATGATGAACCAGAGATATTCGAACCCGATACCATGAACACAACATTGACAAAAATTTATGAACGACTCATGGGAGCAAATGGATAACCCTCTGGAGCATAAACCGTTGATTAGGGACGGTCATTACAACAACTGTATGATTGACCGTTATACGGAAGTGCAATCTTCTTATGTTCACGAAGGACGTCAAGTTGACTTGAACGAACACTTATGGGCGCTGAGAGACAATCACAGTCAATGAAGTCAAGTTTAATGCTTTGTTTTGAATTATGCTTTGTTTTATTTGTGGTTTGTTTTGAATTATGCTTTGTTTTGTTTGTGGTTTATTTTCAATTATGCTTTGTTTTGATGTATTCAATGTTTTAAGTAAATAGCTATATTATTGAATGATTTCTTTATTCAATAAAAGACAATCAACACAATTAATTAAGAAAAGGCAACCATATCAATACAACCAATGGTTTTCGTCATTTAACCAATCCGTGTTGCTAGGTCTATCATCACGGAAAAGCCTTTTTCTCATAATATCCCTTCGTTCTTGCTTCCAAAATGTCTTTGTTTCAGGGGACATATGGCTTGCATCCATGGTCGTGGTTTCCCGATTTTTCTTGTCCATGCCTTGTTTATGTGCATACTTCTTTTCTCTTGCAAATGCGTCATTTCTTGCCCTGTCAGCCTAATCTCTTTTCATGTCTCTCTCAATTCTCAATGCGCCGTTGTTAGCAATTAGCTCCAAAAATTTTGCACATTTATTGTTCGAAGTGCTCCTTCTCTTAGCCTTTGACGCCTTTCTCCCAATAGACCTCGGTTCCCTTTGGATTGGTGAGTCTTGATCGATCGAGGAGTCCAATAGCGAATCCGATACCGGTGAATCATGGAATGGAGTCTCATTCAACACAACGCTCGGACTTGTGGGAATAATTTTGAATCTCAGACAATTCTTCACGACCTCCTTGCAAATGCGTCATTTCTTGCCCTGTCAGCCTAATCTCTTTTCATGTCTCTCTCAATTCTCAATGCGCCGTTGTTAGCAATTAGCTCCAAAAATTTTGCACATTTATTGTTCGAAGTGCTCCTTCTCTTAGCCTTTGACGCCTTTCTCCCAATAGACCTCGGTTCCCTTTGGATTGGTGAGTCTTGATCGATCGAGGAGTCCAATAGCGAATCCGATACCGGTGAATCATGGAATGGAGTCTCATTCAACACAACGCTCGGACTTGTGGGAATAATTTTGAATCTCAGACAATTCTTCACGACCTCCCAACATTGGTGATTGTTGAATGATTTTTTTCCTTGGCCTGTGGCACCGAATCACATTTGTGCTTGAATAATCTATAATAAAAAATAAAAAATGGACAGGCAAGAAAATATCAAAAAATATGATATTGAATTTAATAAAACGACAATTACAAAAACTTTACCTCATTGCCAAGATTTTTGCCGCTTCAAACGTTGTCCCTCGCTTTTGCCAACGCATCTCTTCATTTCCCTAACTTTATTCAAAATTTTCCATCTATTAGCCAAGGTCATTTCCTTACGAGGCGAACCCGATCTTTCACAAAATTCTCCATGAATTTTCCTTCACATATAAGAGAACTTCATTTCATTGCCCGTGATCGGGCAATGACCAACTTGGACCCAACACTCACACAATAAAACATCTTCCATGGTTGCCCATGAGCTTCCGGTTTCGATGGAAGAGGCCATTTGTATTTTTACACAAATGGAATTTAAAGTAGTAGAAAATTTGGTGTGGAAAGTGAATAATATTTGTAGGTATTTATAGAAGAAAAATTTCAGAACTTTTTGGTATTTTTTTCAAATTTGTTTTCAATTTTTATGTAACAAAAATTGGCAGCCGTTTGATGGCAACGGAAAAATTGATCGAACACCCCAAGTAGCGCCATGTGGCTTCTAGTCGTTGGAGGAAAGAAATTCAATTTTTTTTTACTGTTGGCGTGTATGACATAGGTGGTACGTCACAAGCGAACAGTAAAAATTATTTAATTTCGTGCGCTGATGTCATAGCCCTCGAGCAAGAGCTCGGGCTCATCTTGCCTTGGGCCTTGCCAGGGTTGGTGGAGCCCATCTATTGCCCTAAAAAGATTTGTGTGCATGAAGCTGCTTTTGAGGCCTATGGGGCTTTTTGCGTGGGCTACATAGCGAGGGTGGAAGTGCTCTAAAAATATGTAACATTCCATATCGACCAACAGAGAGGGGGTGATGTGCCTTATATGTACATGCCCGCCTCCATCTAGCATGAGGCCTTTTGGGAGCTTACTGGTTTCGTAGTCATGGGAACTCCGTAGTTAAGCGAGTTGGGGCTAGAGTAATCTCAGGATAGGTGACCCACTGGGAAGTTGCTCATGAGTTCCCAGAAACAAAACAGTGAGGGCATAGAGGAAGGCCCAAAGCGGACAATATCGTGCTAAGGCAGAGTCAATCCCGGGATGTAACAATTTGGTGTCAGAGCCACTCTGCGATGTGGTGCGAGTGTGCCTATGAGGATGTCGGGCCCCTAAGGTGGGTGGATTGTAACATCCCACATTGACCAACGAAGAAGGGGTGATGTGCCTTATATGTACATGCCCGCCTCCATCTAGCACGAGGCATTTTGGGAACTCACTGGTTTTGGAGTCATGGGAACTCCGAAGTTAAGCGAGTTAGGGCTACAATAATCCCAGGATGGGTGACCCACTGGGAAGTTGCTCATGAGTTCCCAAAAATAGAACCGTGAGGGCATAGAGGGGGAGCCCAAAGCAGACAATATCGTGCTAGGGCGGAGTTGATCCCGGGATGTGACAACATAAAAAGAAATATAAGCAAAAAAGGGGATGTCAAGGAAAGCAAAAAAAACACAAGGTCGGCGATTGGATTAGCTAAGGAAAGCAGATCCAGACGAGTAGCCATGGAGAGCTACGTAGGCGAGTGAATGGCAACACCTAAGAGCAACTCCACCCATGAGGGCAAAGTCTAAGGCAAGGGCAAGCAAGGGCTGCCACTATTCATGTGAATAGTGTCAGCCTTGCCATTTGTGGTTCCATCCATGAAGGCAAAGTCTATGGCAAGTCTAGGGCAATTACTATTCATTGTACTTTATTTCCCTTTTTTTATACTTTAAATCATTAATTTTGATAATCTTTTATAATTAAATTTTCGGATAAGATTTTCGGATGAGAATCTCGGTTGCCACGTGCTTTATTCCAGATAAAATTTTCGGATATTCATTAATAAAAATTATAATCTCAGATTTCCGATAAAATTTTCACCCTCTAAAATTGTGCCACGTGTCCCATGTCTGATAAGATTTTCAGATGCTTTTTTGATTGAATAAAAAAGAAACAATACAACAAATTAAAGGATAATACAACAATTTAAAAAAAAATACAACGATTATAAAAAAAATACAACTATACAATCTAATGGTTTTCATCATTTAGCCAATCCGTATTGCTAGGTCCGTCGTCATGGAAAAGTTTTCTTCTCATCTCGTTTATGCTTCCAATAGGCCTTTGTTTCAAGAGACATATGGCTCGTATCCATGGCCATGATTTTCATCTCTCTTTCATCGTCGTCTTTTTCTTTTGCATGTTGCTTTTCAATTGCAAAGGCTTCCAATCGTGCCTTGTCCGCTTCATCTCTCCTCAAGTCTCTCTCAAATCTTAGAGAGTTGTTCTTAGCTATTTGCTCGAATATTTGAACACAATCAATGTTCGAAGTGGCCCCTCTCTTGGCCTTTGCCGCCTTTCTCCCAATAGGTCTCGGCGGACGTGGGAGTGGTGACTCCGTTTCCATTGGGGAGTCCAATGGCGAATCGGTTGATGGCGATTCATGGAGCGGCGTCTCATGCAACACAACCGGGGGTGCGGTAGGAATAATTTTGAATCTGGAACAATCCTTGACAATTTCCCAACATTGGAAATGCACAAAACTTTTTTTCCCTTGCCCCGTGGCACCAAACCACATTTGTGCTTGTATGATCTATTCAAAATAAATAATTGGAAGTGCATTAAAAAAAAATATACAATGCAAGAAATTATAAACTATTTTGAAATGCAAGAATAAAATTGATTATGTAAATAAATATAGACAAATTGAAAATGCAAAAACAAAAATAAAGATTATGCATGAAATTATAAACTATTTTGAAATGCAAGAATAAAATTGATTATGTAAATAAATAAAGCCAATTAGGAAATGCAAAAAATAAAATAAACATTGTGCAACAAAAAATAAATAGAATATGCAATAAAAAAAAAGTTACATTAAATTGATTAAAATGGCAATTAAAAATATTTTACCTCATCGGAAAGATTTTGACCGCTCCGAATGTTCTCCCTTGCTTTTGTCAAGGCATTTCTCCATTTCCCTAACTCTTTGTTTAGAATTTTCCATCTACTAGACAAAGCCATTTCGGTCCGAATGGAACCCGATCTTTGACAAAATTCTCCATGAATTTTGCTCCACATATGATGGAACTTCATCTCATTGCCCGTGATAGGGTCATGACTAATGTTCACCCAAGAGTGACACAATGCAATATCTTCCTGAGTTGACCACGAGCCCCCGGTTTCGACAGAAGATGCCATTTGTTTTGTTTTGTTTTTTTATACAAATGGAAAGTAGTAGAAAAATGTGAGTGGAGGGTAAAAAATATTGGAAGGAGAAGAGTTTGTATGGAGAATTGGTGTGGGAAGTGAAAAATGTGAGTGGAGAGTAAGAAATATTGGAAGGAGAATAGTTTGTATGGAGAATTGGTGAGGAAAGTGAATAATGTGAGTGGAGAGTAAAAAATATTGGGGATGGAGAAGAATTGTATGAAGATTTTGTGTGGAAAGTAAATAAAATGGTTAGGTAATAGCAAAAGAACTCTAAAGTGGGCTTCAGTTTTCCACATAATGGGCCTCGCTAGGTTATATATATATAGGTGGATGCAACCCTCCAGCCAGGCTTGGGTTTTTAAAGACCCAACTTGCTTCTATTATGGATGACTTTTTGACCTCATGTGCTATCTTTTAAAGTCCAAGAGTGGTGTAGCCCCATTTAGAGCCTCCATTGAGCTTGCTCTTACGTCTTTGCTATTGGATCAAATTAATGAAATCTTTGCTCATGTTAAAAAAAAAAAAAACAAAAAAAAAAACAAAAAAAAAGGTTATGATAAGGCTCGTTTGAGACTGCTTCTCTATAAAGCATTGATGCTCATAAGCGCTTTTATTATAAAGATGTTGGAATTTCATAAGAAATTGAAGTACTTTCTAAAAAAGCACTTGAGAGTACTTCTTGAAGAAGTAAATGGCACGTGCTTCTCCTGAAAAGCACTTCCATGACCCAAAAACACTTTTAAACTTTGATGCCAAACGCTATCAAAAACACTTTTGATTGTGAGGAAGCCTTTTTAACCCTCCTAAAAGCACTCCCAAATAGTGTAGTGAATTTATAAAATTTCTTTCACTTTAATTTATAAAACAAACTCAGGCACTTGAAGAAATTTCATTACCTTCCAACAAGCTTTTTGGTCCCATCAGTGACAGGATTGCCAATCTTACCAGCCTCACAATCCTAGAGATATACTTTAATCAGCTGACCGGCGTGCTCCCTCACCATATTGGGAAGCTCTCCAAATTGAAACTCATGCACCTTCATTTCAACAATCTACAAGGTTCTCTGCCCCCATCTTTGATGAATTGCACAAACCTTGTAGAACTATATCTGGGATTCAACCGTTTGGAAGGAAATATCACAATGCTAAATTTCTCCAAACTTAGTCAACTTACTAAGCTTGATCTAGGGAGTAATTACTTCTCTGGTTTCATGCCAGTAAGCCTTTACTCATGCAAGTCCCTGAAAGCAATTCGACTGAACGGAAATGATCTAGAGGGACAAATACAACCTGAGATTGTCTCTTTAAAATCCCTGTCCTTCCTCTCCCTTGGCTGGAACAGACTGACCAATGTCACAGGGGCCATATATATATTGATGGGTTGCAAAAATCTCAGGCTACTCTTCCTTCCACGTAGTTTTCTAGGCGAAGAACTACCTGATGGTGAGGCTATGGTTGGTTTGGGGTTTCAAAATCTCCGTCTTCTTGGTTTATCAGACTGCCAACTTACAGGTCATATACCTGTATGGATGTCAAAGCTCAAGAAACTGGAAGCCCTGGACCTGTCTACTAATAGACTCACAGGCTTAATACCTGGATGGTTGGGGACTCTTCCTAATCTTTTCTTTATAAGCTTGAACAATAACTCCCTTTCAGATGAACTTCCAAAGGAGCTTTTCAGACTACAAGCACTGGAATCAGAAAAACATGCGACTCCAACAGACCATGGTGATGTTGAACTGCCTATCTATGCACAACGCACGAATCACTCCATTACTGCTTTGCAGTACAACTATCTGTCCAACTTGCCAAGAGCAATTTACATCCGAAACAACAGTCTAAGTGGCAACATACCGGTTGAGATTGGCCAATTGCAACACCTTCACGAGTTGGATCTTAGCGTCAACAACTTCTTTGGCAGCATTCCAGGCCAGATATCTTACCTCACAAACTTGGAGAGATTAGACCTCTCAAGAAACCATCTGTCGGGCGCAATCCCATCTTCACTGTCAAATCTTCATTTCTTGGCTTCATTTAGTGTTGCATATAATAATCTGCATGGACAAGTACCGTCAGGCACTCAGCTCCAAGGCTTCAATGCCACTGCCTTTGAGGGTAACCCAGGACTTTGTGGTGCCCCGCTTCTGAATGAGTGCCAACAGATGAACACAAATAATAATAAAACTACGAACTTGGAAGATGTACATGACAATGCGAATGGAATTCCATGGCTTCATATTTCAGTGGCTCTTGGTTTCATTATAGGATTTTGGGGAGTTTGTGGCCCTTTAGCTTTGAGCAGGTCATGGCGATATGCATATTTCGAATTTCTGTCCAATGTTAAAGATCGCTTTCTGGGGTAGTGAAGTGTATTTTTCCTTGGGAAATAAAAGATTTTATTAACCATAGCTGCTGCATAGCAACAATCTAAACCCTCCTCTTCACTTTGCTCCTCCCTTACTCTCCAAACTACACCTTGGAAAAATTCTGAAAGACGGTAATAAAGTTTTTTTTTTTTACTTTATAAAAATTAATAGATTATTATAATCTTGCTCTCCCTGAGTCCCTCCTTGCTAAAAGGACTGAGATTAATTGATGTATTTCATTGATTTGTTTACAGGTACAGGTCTATGAATATATACAGTTTGAATATAGCTACCTACCACATATATCTAATTATATACATGTATCTAATTATAGCTACCTACCACATATACATGTATCTAATACATGTATCTAATTATAGCTAACCTACCACAGATACATGTATCTAATTAACTGAATCAATTGATGGAGCAGATTGAGTTGGTGATGAACTGATCTCCTTTGATGTAGGAGATTCCCTAATACGCCCCCGCAAGACGGTGGCACCATCGGAGACACCGATCTTGGAACGAAGGAGATGGAAACGGGGACGCGGCAAGGGTTTGGTGAGAGCGTCAGCAAGCTGATCAGTAGTAGAGACATGAGACACTTGAAGAAGACCACGAGTGACACGATCCCGTACAAACTGAAAATCAATTTCGATATGTTTCATACGGGAATGTAGGACAGGATTAGCACAATAGAACATGGCGCCAATGTTATCACAGGAGACAACTGGTGGTGTGGGGAGAGGAATGCCAAGTTCACGCAATAAGGATTGAATCCATGTGAGTTCAGAAGTGGTGGCAGCAATGGCGCGGTATTCGGCTTCGTGTGGAGGAGCGAGAGACAGACCGCTGTTTGCGGGAGCTCCAGGAGATCAGATTTCCACCGAGGTAGACAACATAACCAGTCGTAGACTTGCGATCATCATGATCACCAGCCCAGTCAGCATTGGAAAAGGCATAGAGACGATTAGAGGGGCGGCGACAAAGATGAAGGCCAAAAGAGATGGTACCCTTCAAGTAGCGAAGAAGACGCTTGAGTGCCTGCCAGTGAGTCTCGGAAGGCGAATGCATGAATTGGGAGAGCTTATTGACCGCGAAGGAGATGTCAGGGCGTGTAAGGCTTAAGTACTGAAGACCACCAACAAGACGACGGTAGGGTGTGGGATCCGTGAGAGGGGAGCCATCATGGAGCATAAGGGAGTCAGTTGTGGAGAGGGGCGTACTGACAGCCTTTGCACCATCCATCTTGGCATTGACAAGAAGATCATGAATGTACTTTTGCTGAGAGAGGAATAGACCAGTTGCTGTGGGAAGAACCTCAACACCAAGAAAGTAATGTAATGAGCCCAAGTCCTTGACAGAGAACCGAGTGGCTAAGAGTTGAATGAACTTCGCCACAAGTGTGGAATTATTACCTGTAATAAGAAGATCATCAACATAAACCAAAAAATAAATTACAGTAGTCCCATTTTTGAAGAGAAATAGTGAGGCATCAGAGATGGCATTGACAAAGCCATGGGAGAGCAAAAATGAGTGTAACTCCTTGTACCATGCCCGTGGAGCCTGTTTGAGGCCATAGAGGGCTTTCCTCAATTTACACACATAAGATGGATGATTAGAGTCAACAAACCCAGGCGGTTGGACCATATAGACATTTTCAAGGAGTGTGCCATGAAGAAAAGCATTGTTAACGTCCAACTGACGTATTGGCCAACCATGAGTCACGGCAAGATGCAAAACAATTCGTATGGTAGTAGGTTTGACCACCGGACTGAAAGTATCTGAAAAATCAACACCAGGACGTTGATGAAAACCCTTGGCTACTAAGCGTGCCTTGTACCTGTCAATGGTGCCATCAGGATGCCGTTTGATACGAAACACCCACTTACAACCAATAAGATTTTGAGAGGGGAGTGAAGGAATGAGCTCCCATGTACCATTGCGAATTAACGCATTAAACTCATTGGACATTGCTTGTCGCCAAAGGGGATCCTTAACAGCCTGGGAAACACATGTCGGTTCAATGGAGGAGAGAATGGGGTGTGTAGTAGCAGTCATAGCATAACGGGGATTAGGTTTGTGGATACCGGCTTTGGCACGGGTGACCATGGAATGATCAGGGTGCACAGGAGGTATGGGGGGGTTGGAAGGGTGCGGGTCAGAGGATGGAAAGGTGACAACAGTCCTATTAGGGTTTCTAGTGTATGTACGAATTGGGCTGAGGTGGGGAGGCGGCTGGGCTGGGTCATTTTGGGCTGGATAATGTACGGGTGGGGTGATTATGGGTGCAGTGGAGGTAGGGACTGAGGCTTGGGGGTTGGATGATGGTAAGAGAGGAGCAATGGGGGCCAGGGCAACGGATGGTGACGGCTCCGAGACGGGGGCAGATGCCGAAGATGATGATGATGTGTCGTGTGATGGCATCGAAGAAGAACCAACCGGTGCAACAGGCATGGTGGGTGAGTGTACAGGAACATAAGTAACTGGAGGAAGAGAGGAGACCCAAGTGTGAGAGTTATCAACAGTGACATGGGGAATGGAGGAAGGGAGGTTGGCAAGAGGAAAAGTGGACTCATCAAATTGAACATGCCGAGAGATAAAAAGTTTGTTGGAGGAAAGATCAAGACACTGAAAAACACTTTGATTAGGTGAGTAACCAAGGAAGAGACATGGACGGGAACGAGGAAGTAATTTATTTGAATTGTAAGGACGTAACCAAGGAAAACACAAGCACCCAAAGGTACGAAGACGAGAGTAATTGGGTTGTTGTTCATCAAAGAGTTGAGTGAATGGGGAGAGATTGTGTAGAAGTGGAGTGGGCATGCGGTTGATAAGATAGGCAGCTGTTTTAAAGGCGTAAGACCAATAGGTGAGAGGTAACGAAGCTTGATGAAGAAGGGTGAGACCAGTTTCAACAATATGACGATGTCGCCGTTCGGCAACCCCATTGTGTTGCGGAGTGTGAGGTGGAGTAAGAAGATGAGTGATGCCATTGGATGAGAGAAAATGTTGGAGTTTGATGAATTCTCCCCCACCATCAGTGTATAATCTAGTGATTTTTCTTTTGAAGTAATTTTCGACAAGTGCTTTGAAGGTCACAAAAGTGGAAAACACATCAGATTTCTTTTTGAGAGGGTAGAGCCATATGTATTTTGTGAAATGGTCAACAAAGATAACATAGTAGGAAAAACCATCAATAGAAGAGTATGGAGCAGGGCCCCAAACATCACTGTAAAGGAGGTCTAATGGACCATGACTAGTGAGAGACGAAGTACCAAACGGGAGCCGATGGCTCTTATTACATAGACAAGAATGACAAACAGACTCGGACAACTTGGAAGACACATTAATGGAAGACAAACGAAGGACCTGTTGGAGAATTTTGTGACTAAGGTGACCAAGACGACGATGCCAGAGGTTGGGAGAGACCACCACACCCACCAGAGCTTGCGGTTGATAAAAGGATTGGGGAGACCACTCGTACACATCATCCTTATTCGGGCCTCGAAGAAGAACCGCCCCCGTGCTCAGATCCTTGACATGAAAGAAATCAGGAAAAAGTTCAATAGATGTATTATTTTGTTTATTAAATTTAGAAATATAAATAATGTCTTTTTGCATAGAAGGAACACAAAGAACATTAGACAAGGTGAAAGATTGAGAGGATGAGGAGGGTACAGTGGTTGAACCGACATGAGTGATACCCAAACCTGAACCATTACCAATAATTATTTCATCAGGACCATCATATGGAGAGGCACCAGAGAGAGTGTTGACGTTAGATGTGACATGGTGAGAGGCACCGGAATCAAACAACCATGTTGGAGAAGAGGTGGACCGACCATGGGAGGTGGGATTGGCCACTGGCTGACTGTGAGATCCATATTGGAGTTGGGGGCAACGTTTGGCACTATGACCTTGAGTGCCACACCATTGACAGAAACCACGATAACCTGTGCTGTTCATGTGGGTAGAGCGACGACTATTGTCAGTGAAAGCTGGTTGGGTGGGCCCGTTGAAACCACGAGAATTGTTGTCAATGGAAGATGTGTGGGGGTGCCCGAAGGAACCACGAGATGGATTGCGAGAGGCAAATGACCCACGGTTGGAGTTGGAGTTGTTAGAACGATAGCCACGGTTGGAGGTGTGGGAGCGAGATGTCTGAGTGACATTGGCAGTGATGACTGGGGCAGCAACAACGGTATCATCACGCTTGAGAGCAGCTTCATGTTCAACCAGCTTGTCATGGAGGTTTTCAAAAGAAATTGAGGTGTCGCGGGAACGAACCACTGCAGCAATTTCCTTGAAGTCCGATCCAACACCATTAAGAATGTAGAGGAGGAGATCGTCATCGGAGAGGGGAACATCAATGATGGCGAGTTCATCTGCAATAACACGGACTTCTTGCAGATACTCGGAGACAGACTTGTTCTCACGGCGCAGGAGAGTAAGGCGTTCTTTGAGACCAAGAATGCGGGCACGGGCCTTGCTAGCAAAGAGACGGAGAAGCTTGTCCCAAGCCTCCTTGGACGTCTTGGCAGAGGCAATAAGGGAGATGACTTGCGGTGAGACGGAAGCAAGAATTGCATGGAGAAGGAGCTGATCTTGCCGAATCCAAAAGGTGCGAAGCACGGGTTGAGTGGTTGATGGGCAGAGACTAGAACCATCCACATAACCCATGAGGTCGTAGCCGTAGAGGAGGGCGTTGAATTGAGCACGCCATGATGGGTAATTGGTGGGTGTGAGTTTCACGGGTAGTTGGGCGGTAGCGTTGATTGTGATCAAGGTGGGAGTGGAGGAGTTGATCTCTGGTACAGCGATGGTTGCAGAAGCGTCAGTGGCCATGGATGAATACAGAGAATAGAGGGATCAGGGAATAAAAAAAAATGCTCGTTGGAGTTTTTGGGCTTTGATACCATAAAAGGACTGAGATTAATTGATGTATTTCATTGATTTGTTTACAGGTACAGGTCTATGAATATATACAGTTTGAATATAGCTACCTACCACATATATCTAATTATATACATGTATCTAATTATAGCTACCTACCACATATACATGTATCTAATACATGTATCTAATTATAGCTAACCTACCACAGATACATGTATCTAATTAACTGAATCAATACAGACGTTGACTGGACTTTAAATACTTGGCGTTTTCATTTCTCTTTCCTGGCTAAAGATTTTAGTTTGACTTCTTACAATGAAGACGTATATTTTGCATATAAATATACATACAAACCTGTGAGTGATCTAAATCTAATAAGAAACATGGTACCTCAGCCTGATCATCAACCAATCTCTTATGGCTTCCTTTTCATCCTCTTCTTTTCTTCCATTATATCTGCAAAATATGCATGCGAGCTGACTGAACGCAGCTCTCTCATGTCCTTCTCTCTCTCTCTCTCTTCCCCTCCATTAAACTGGACTTCAGTTGATTGTTGCCAATGGGAAGGCATCACTTGTGATCAAGATGGTTTGGTCACCCAGTTGCTCTCGCCCTCCAAAGGCCTCAAAGGAGGTATTTTTCCCTCATCACTTGCAAATCTCACACATCTCACCCACCTCAATCTCTCCCACAATTTGCTTTATGGTTCACTAAATCAAACTGGATTCTTCTCGTCCTTAAACAGTCTTGAGATCCTTGATTTGAGCTCTAACCTTCTCTCCGGAGAGCTGCCAGCTTCTCTACCATCCAGAAATGTGATCCGGATGGTGGACTTGTCCAGCAATCACCTCCATGGCGAAATCCCATCTTCATTCTTCCAACAAGCTTGGAATTTAACTAGTTTCAGTGTCGGGAACAATACCTTAACCGGGTCTATCCCGTCCTCTATTTGTCTTCATTCTTCTCCCTCAATTAGGCTATTGGATTTTTCCTTCAATAAATTCAGTGGCAATATTTTTCCCGGACTAGGGGCATGTTCCAAACTGCAGGTTTTTCGTGCCGGTTACAATAACATTTCGGGTCTACTTCCAGATGATATCTATAATGCTTCAACACTTGAAGAAATCACATTGCCTCGCAATTCACTGTATGGAGCCATAGGTGAAAGAATTGCCAACCTCACCAACCTCACAATCCTTGACCTCCAATCTAATGGATTGAGTGGTCTGCTCCCTGCAAGTATTGGTAAGCTATCCAAACTGAAACTCATGTTCCTTCAATTCAACAACCTACAAGGTTCTCTGCCCCCATCTTTGATGAACTGCACAAACCTTGTTGAACTCAACCTGGGACTCAACCTTTTTGAAGGAAATATCTCCACCCTTGATTTCTCCAAACTTGTTAAACTAACCGAAATTGATCTTGGCCATAATAACTTCACCGGTTTCTGGCCAGTAAGTCTTTACTCATGCAAGTCCCTGAAAGCGATTCGACTGAGCAAAAACAATCTAGAGGTGCAGATACAACCTGAGATTCTTTCACTGCAATTCTTGTCCTTCCTCTCGATCAGCTATACCAGATTGACCAACGCCACGGGGGCAATAAAGATCTTAATGGGTTGCAAAAGTCTCAAGGTGCTCCTCCTTTCATCAAGTTTTTATCTAGGGGAGGAAATTCCAGCTCTTGATAACATGGATGATTTTGATGGATTTCAAAATCTCCAAATGCTAGATTTGAGCAACTGTAAGCTCAGTGGTCAAATTCCTGCATGGTTATCCAAGCTCAAGAAGCTAGAGGTCTTGATTCTAAATTTTAATAGAATCACAGGGCCAATTCCTAGTTGGCTGGGGACTCTTCCAAGGCTCTTTGTTGTAGCCTTGGGATCAAATCAAATTTCAGGTGAAATTCCAAAAGAACTTTTTAGGTTACCCATGTTGGTATCTGAAAAAACTGCAGTTCAAGTAGATGACGATGTTCTCGAATTGCCTATCTATACATCGACCAATGGAACACTTTTGCAGTACAAATTGTCCTACTTTCCTCGAGTGTTAGACATAAGGAACAATAGCATTAGTGGGAGCATACCTATTGAGATTGGGCAATTGCAGCTTCTCCAGATATTGTATCTTAACATGAACAACTTTTCCGGGACCATCCCGGAGCAAATATCCAACCTCAAGAACTTGGAGGGATTGGATCTTTCCATGAACCATTTGTCTGGAGACATCCCATCATCATTGGCAAGCCTTAGTTTCTTGAAATCTTTCAATGTCTCATACAATGATCTCCAAGGATCAATCCCAACAGGCACTCAGCTCCAAAGCTTCAATGCTTCTGCATTTGAGGGGAATTCAAAACTCTGTGGAGCCCCACTTCCAAATGAGTGCCACCCAAAAAATGGCCCTGATGCAGAGCATAAGAACAACCAAGATGTGGACAATGGGCACCAAATTCTGTGGTTTGAGTTATCTGTTGTGCTTGGGTTCATTGTAGGGTTCTTGGGAGTCTGTTGCTCTTTGCTCTTTAACAACACATGGAGATATAGATATTTCCAGTTCCTAGACAACGTTCAACATAAGCTCTATTTGATGCAGAGAAAGCTTAGAAGGTAGAGTACTATACTGTTTTTGCTTTTTCTATTAATTGGTTTTAGTATTTCTGTCATATTGTATTTGTTTTATGATGCTTAATTATTTTTCGTTGTTTTTCTTCTTCCACTTGATTAATCAAACACAGGGTGAGAGTTGACAGACAACTCCAAGACCAAGTCCAAGTCTCAAACCAAAGGCCGGAAGTTAATAGCAGCAATCTGTACAGTGATACAGATGGTAAAAATTGGTCAGAAATTGCAACCCTCACAAGTCACAATGCTGCCAAACCACCTCCCTTCAATGATCCAACCAAAGAAGATCCCTACGCGTCCCTCGGCACAGAAGAAGAAATATTTTTTGATACAAGCAATATTGAAGGAGGAGAGATTCAAACACAAGATCTCAGATTCACGGGTAACTAGTATGAGTTCAGTGCCTCTTTTGTTTATATATTTATTTTTCGGGTAGGGATATCTGTTGTTTTCTGTTAATGACATGGGTTTTTCTTTCTTTTTTTGGATGAGTAAATACTTTCAAGTTCTTTTGGTGGATCAGAATTATAATCAGGCAATCATTTAGGTCACTCCGTTTTTTATTTTTTCGAGGGTTTTGGGCCTAGCTTCTCTCCTTCCTACTACTAGCAACAAAGCCCACACTACAAGTACAAAATAAGATATATATAAAATAAATGGAAACTAGAAAACGGACCTCCTCATTGATGCTACACATCAAAACCTTTGTATAGGCAATGGATGCCACAAACGTTCTACAAGTTCACAATACATCTATGTCTGTCTCTCTATCTCCTGTGTTTGATTCTCGCCTTCTTGGGCGAAAAACTAAAAGACACTACGAAAACCTAGCATTAGCAACAAAACGAGAGCAGAAACCCAAAACACACCAAAAATAATTTACAGGATACAAACAATGGCCATCACCTCCTTGTGCGCTTTCTAGGCCTTCCTGCACTCCCCATCTGATCAGCCTCACCATTGCCTCTCCCTCTTTTCCCACTTCCATTTCCAGCCTCTGTGGTCTCCGGCCTTTTCGGGGGTCTCCCAACCCCTCTCTTTGCCCTCCCACTGCTCTCCTCGTCTCTTCTTCCCCCTCCTCTCCCTCCCCTCCTCCCAGTAGAACTCCGGGTCACCCTCTTTTTCCTCTCGTCCGGTTTCGTCTTCCCCTTCTGCTTCTTCTCCTCCTCCTCTACCATGCTATCCTCACTCTCACCACCCTCCGAAACATCCGAGCTCCCTCTCTTCACTACGGTGCTCGTAGAGTTCTGCTTCATTCTCTTCAAGAACGTCCTTGCCGCGCCTTGCTTTGTTGTCTTCGCGTTTTCGATCTTCTCCATTTTCATTTCCTCTAAACCATCATGGGAACTAAGCTCATTTCCACCATACGCATGCTCCGTTTTTCCCACAATCTTGCTGCTGCCCCTCCGCGACCCCCTCGGCCCGCCTCTTTCTTGGGTCCTTTTCTTCCTAATCCCCTTGTCCTCAACCTCACTCGCCTTTCCTTTCTCTTCAACCTCCCCTCTTTCCCTTTTATCTCCCTTCCTGTTCTTCGCTCCGCCACCTCCATGGGCAGAACGACGTAAACCACACACAACAATGGAGGGCTTGCTGGGTTTCACAGAGCTATCGGGTTCTACCTTGGGGACTTTGGATTCTAACTTGGGTGCATGGAGCTTTACCGTATCGATCGCGGGTTGTGGTTTTGGTAGCTGGTCCGTCATTTCCTTTAGCACAATGGCTCGTAGCTCTTGAGCTGCCATGTGCTCTGGAGAAGTCTTGCGCAAGAAAACGACGGCGTTGTTGAATAGGAGGAGGAGGTCGCGGAAGAACTTGTGGGTGCAATCTGTGTAGACCCCTTTGTTAAGCCTGGATTGAACCTCATGCAGGTCCATGTGTTGCCGGATCAAGCTTTTGTATCTTTCTGATTCCTGCAAAAGTTGTATGCTTCTTTATTAGAATATAAAGAAAAGAAAATATATATATATATAAATTGGCATTTGGTAGTAAAAATAAAATAAAAATAAAAAGAACTAATAAGAGTTAATGGTTATGGTTTGGTTATTTTGTCCCAGGAGGAAAATACGAGGGTAAGGGTACTATGGTAATATCGCACTCCAAAAGTGAAGGGACGAAACCCACTAAAATAGCGAAGTGCCCATCACCTGCAGTTTTGGGCTTCAGGAGTTGTACAGTACACATGTGTAACATTCCACAAGGTTGGCCCATCACCTGATTTTTTTGTATTTTGTACCGTAACAAATCGGCTGGGATTGGACGGGAGAAATTCTTTTGTACGCCGAATGCACCGGACAATATAGTACACACTATAAATAGATCCCCACCATACAAAAAGAACTATCATCATCCACGCAATGTGCACAAGCTAATAATTTTCGCTTCATAGAGTATGGTTTTCTTTATTTTTTTCATAGAAGAGTAAGGTTTTGTTATATATAGGAAATGTGAACTATTTACTTTGTATACTTATATTTATATTTATATCATTTTAACAATAAGAATAATATGCTAATGCAATCCACACCCACTAATGGTTGAAAGCTTCGCGCAGCTAGGTGCGATTGATGGTAACACTCCTCATATGGTAATACGTTACCTAACTTCTAATCTACCAACCCTCATTCCATGTATCTCACCTTTTCTATTTTACGTATATCATATTTCCCATGCAACATGTACGAAAATTCGGCCGTTCAAAACTGTTTAAACAATGCAGAAGTTACATATTATTTTTTGTTTTTTTGGTCAAAAGCTTATTGGTGCAGATCCCTAATAACAATATCTAGGAAATGTTTTTGTGAGAGAAACAAAAATTATAAACAGAACCTTGGAAATATATACCTTATATAGAGAGAGGAGAATTTTCCTGAATAAAGGACCACCCTTGAGGCCCATAAATACGAAAACTTCCAGAATCTAACTATTTTTCTCATATGTCCTTGGCAAGCTTAGCCATGTAACCGAAAATAGTTGTATATACGTATATAGGTAGTGCATAGAACAATTTCTCCTTAAACACCATGAGAATGATGAGGAGAATGATGATTGATTACTAGGGTGCATGTATCCAAGACTCTAGATCTTATGATTAATTTTTAACTGTTAATACATGTGAGTTGCAATACAAGACTCGCGTACCTTTATGGTTAAAAATTACCTACATCTTAGTCACAAGGGCTAACAAAAAAATTTGAAAAAATAAAACATATAACTTTCGAAATTGTAAAAAGGGCAAAAAGGAATGAACAAGACCATAAAACTAACACGTCCCATGACTGTCCAACACACTTCGTAATTTTTTAACACCTCCTCCTTTGGGGCTGGACTGTTGGAGGGGTTATAATTATATCCTCTTAAGTCCTCATATTTAAACTCCCTAGTGGACCCCACCACTCCCCTAAGGCATAAGCTACCCTTCATCAAACTCTTGACCCAGATTTTGTCCTCTATCGTAACGCTCATGTGCCGCACGCTAACATCCTCACCAATTACAGCATACCATCCCATACAAATTTTCATTTAACCCTATTATCCTGCAGGTTTGAGTTGAGCCTAATCATAAAGTACCAAAACACCCCCATTTTATTCCCCGATATGACAAAATCACCCTCAACTTCGTGATGTGTCACGCTCTGATTGGTCCAGCCCCCACGACATCTAAATCTAAACTGACAGTCACCACCTCGTCCAGTAATTGCGACCTCCTTTCCCATCCCTTTTTGCCAAATCTTCATTTTCCGAGTTTTTGGATTATTTTGGGTAATTATTAGTTTTTTTTTTTTTCATCTTGAGTTGCATATTATAATTATACACGTCAAAATTTGTTTTTGGAATAATTGGAATATTTGTCAATACCTGGCTCCGAAGCCGACGCTCGAATACGGAGCCGAGCCGATGCGAGCGGATTATCCGGAGGACCTTGATCAACGGCTCATGTTTAACCAGCTTAGGCTTAATCCCTTTGCTGGTGGCGGGAGAAACTTCGTCACCCTCGGCCTCTTCGCCGCTGCTACTCCTACTCCTACTCCTTCTCCCTCCTCCCTCACCACCTCCGCCTCCACGACGTCGTTTCCTCTTCGACAAGCTCGCTGAACTCTGCACGTCGCTGTTCTGCTTCGATGCCACTCCTCCCCTCTTTCCCTCCCGCTTCGACTCACTCACCGATTCCCAAAACTCGTTCGACTCGCCGAGTTGAGTCGCCCCCACCGTTTCACCACCTTTTTTATTGTCTTCCTTCTCATCGTCGATTACTTTACCGTTAACAGAGCAATCGCGATCCGGTTCGGTCCGGGTTCCGGTTCGAACCCGATCTGGTTCGTTTCCGTCCGGTCCGGGCTCCTCTTCCTGCGATTGTTTTGCCACGACGCTGTTTTCTTTCGCTTCGCCTCGTTGGCTCGTTGAATTGGACTCGTTGAAGGATCGGTTCTCGCGCTCGTCGGAGTCGAAGTCTTCGCCGGAGTTTGTTTCGCCGGCGATATTCTCCGGTGAAGCCTCTAGCTGATCCTCTCCGCCGCTTTGGAGATCGTTGTTGGGATGGGCCTCCGCCTCCTTCAAGCTCCGTTCCCTCTCCTCCTCCAACCTCTTCACCTTCAACTCCAACGACCTGTAAAACGACACACAGACAGAGTCTCAGATCTCAGACCATTAAAACGACGACCTCTCACACTCAGATCTCTCTCAAGAGACGCGGAATTTACACGATCGAAACGTCGCGACGGTGGACCTCATGGCGGAGCTCATCGACTCGAAGGTTCCGGAGCTCGTCAACCATTTGGCCCAAGCTGTGCGATTGGTTGTCGTTTTTTGATACGAATCGTCGTTTGAGGTCGTCGAACTTGTCTCTACAGTCCTGAGCAGTGAGGAGCGTGGAGGCAAAGGTGGAGGAGCTCTTGGTCTGGACCTCCATGGCGACGGAGTCCCAGCTCTTGGTGCCGTGGCGGTTCACGGCGCACACTAGTAAAAGCTCCTCTAACGTGCCCCATGGGTGCCCGCTCGTTCCGTGTTCCCGGGCCATTCTCCTCTCATTTCATCATTGGTTTTTCAAAATTAGGGTTTTTGGTTTTATAGTTTCAGAAACAAAATCTCAATTTTTTACAAGGATGATGATGATGATGAATGTACAGATTTATTATGTTTGTTCGTCGCTTTTATATTTCCATCTAAGTGAATTAGAAAACTTTTTTTTTTTTTTTTTTTGGTTTTGTTTTTGGTCTCTTCGTGTTTCGGCTCGACAACGCCAGTAGGCTTTGTAAAGCTCGCATTCTCGCTCCACCACCACGTTGGGCCTAAGATTATACTACCAATTGGGTTCTTATTTTCCATAAATTTCTATATGGAATTCGAAATTACCCATTTTACTCCCGCCATTATGAGTATATTTCGTAAATATCTCAAATTATATACTCATGGTGTTAGTAAAATTACAAAAATTTCTGATATTTTTAAATTTATTGGAAAGACAATATGAAATAATACAATTATTCATATTAAATTGTGGGGCAGACACATCATCTAATGTGGACTCAAAATAAACGAATAACAGTCGACAATCGTAGATGATTCAAGATACAAATAAGGTATTAGATACGAGAGTTATAAGTCTAACTGAATCTTTTGAAGAAACAATCATTTATGGCTCCACATTAACTTGTAATGTAGGGCAATGAAAGAAGTGCATTGTTTGCCACGACCTTAAACGATTAAACAAAATTCAAAAGGAAAATATTCTGCAATGATAAGGTAACGACAAATTCTATAGATTTTGAAATAACAATCAAAACATGAACGAATCCCCATTACTCTGGAAGTTCGAAAATCCCAAATATGGGCTAGAGCAAGATTCAAATTAGGGCTACAAAGAAACTTGTATATAAAAGAAGCGAAAGTTAGCAAAAGACCGTCAATGCTAGTTTAGTACAATAATTGCACCTTAAACTTCATTAATTTAAGTTTTCGTATCAATTATCAAATTTTTTTTAATTTTTTTTTTATTTATAGCTATGAATATACAAGTCTATTTGTAAGCAAAATGCTAACGACGCTTGCTTAACAGAGTGTCTCTACATGGACTTGTTGAAACCTCATGATTCAAGAATTAATGCTAGATTTTACTCAGTTTACATGATAAATATGTGGTGGCAACAAAATCCTTGTAAGAATTATCTTTTTGAACAAGTCTCATTAGCATTTATCCTCTTTGTAATATATCAACTCATTGTTTAGTAGTAATCAATTTGTGAGCGATCCAAATCATAGCCACACTAATAAACATTTATCCTCTTTTAAGTTTATATCGAGTCAACCCGATCGAACTATACAATCCGATTTATAGTGGGTTGGGTTGGATAGGCTTACAAATGAGCAAGTCTTAGGTTCAAAAAATCATAAATCGCTATGTACGGGTTGGAGTTAAAATTTAAAAATAGGCCTAATTTTGAGTTAACCTGACTGGACCTCCGAACTTGATCATAAAAAGTTGGTTGGCCTAAAAATGAGCTAGTCTTGGGTCCAAGAATTCATAAACTGATATATATTGGGTTAGATTACGGATTAAAACTAAAACCGATCCAACCCAACTCAATCCATGTCTACTCCTATCATATAATATTATACACCATATTTCTCTTTGTCTACCAAACTAAGTAAAATGTTAATTATATTCCTTTTAAAGTAAAATAAATTTAAATTTAAAGATGGGATATATAGCTTAAGGGTAATATAATAACTAAATTTCGACCCAAAAAAATAAAAAAAATAAAAAAACTAAAATCTCAATCTTTGCTCACCATCTTTTTCTGTCTCTCATCTTCCCTTTTTTCCGCTTTAGTTGTTTATTGCAATAACTTCTTGTGTTGCATGAGTAATATGTATAAGAGTTGGTTGTAATTCTGTGTATGTAGTCATTTCAAATCCAAAATATTCCACTATTGCCAAATCATTATTTATATATTAATTTCTTTAATAAATGTGTTATATAATTAGTAATTCAAAAAATTTAGTAATTTATGGATACAAACATCACATATATAGTGGAAGAAGACATAAACATAAATTTTAATTGTTATTAAACTTGTTATAAGTTAAAATGATTATGTTCATATTTTTAGGGTGCTGATTTTCCTATTCTCATTTTGTTCACTTATGCTCCCTTTTGTTTTTTTAAATACTTTTTATTATAACATACAAGAGAGTATAAGTGGACAATAGAATAGTGAGAACATATAATTTCCAACAAAATGAATGTAAGTAGACAAAAGATAAGTGAGAAAATCAGCTTCTTATTTTAAACCAAAGCAAGGTTTCTTTTTTATATACGAGATCTATCCACATGTGCTAGGCATGTGTTGGAAGTTACAACACAAAACAACTTTAACAAAAAAAAAAGAAATTTTGGGAGAGAGAAATTTCTTGATAAATAAAAAGTTTATTTACCGTATTACTCGTAACTTCTAAGTTTATTATGGAAATTGTTTAATGCTAAAATGACAAAATTGACATTTTGTCCATACAATACAAGTTAAAAGGAGAATTAATATGTAGAGGGAAAAAAATTACAAAAGTGAAATAAGTGAATTAAATTTAAAGAAAACCTCAAAGTTTTTTAAAATTTAACATACATATAAAATAAGAAAATTAATATGTTTAGTTAATTTTATTTTAATTATTTCATTTTATATATCTGAACTGCATTTTATAAGCGAAGAGAAAAAATACCCTGCCCGAAAGAAACGCGGAAGTCGAATTTTAACCGAACTAATTTGCGTTGAGCGGGAAATGCACCGCCCTCTCCCAACCGTGAAAATTTTCGATATTTAAAAGAACTCAAACTTAATTTCCAGCTCTGCGCTTCCTTCTCGAATCATCATTAATTCAAAACTCTCGAATCTGAGTTTTGAATTTGAATTTAGGGTTTCTCAGAGCTTCGAAATTAAGTCGCTTCTCCAAGAATTCTGGTACGATGCCCAAGTCTGCGAAACGCCAACGGACCCGAAGCCAAAGCGGGGACGTTGATGACGCGGAGCAACTCAGAGCCGTGAAGCGCGAGAGGGTCAACGCCAACGCCGGCCGAGTTGAAAATGAGTCGGATCTCCCGAGTGAGCAAGACTCCGTTCAACGGCGAACCCTTCGGTCCGACTACCTCGCCGTCAAGAACCTCATCAGTGGTATGCATTTCGACTTATCGGAAATATGTGTTGTTAAAAAATAAAAGATTTTTGCATTTCCAATTGTTTTAGTTTAAATTTTAATTTTTTCCTTTTGTTGCAGAGAAAAGAGATGATTTAATGTGTCCAGAGTCGGAGAGGTTCTGTCTAATCATCAATAAAGTTGAGAAATTGCACGAGCAAGGTATCCCCAATCACTTTTTGATTAAATCATCTGTGTTTTATTCCTAAGAATTCATCAACTTTGATCTTGAATATTTAAAGCGTTTATGTTATTTTTTATTTTATTTTTCCTTTCGTTGTGTTGTTGCTTAATGAGAAGGCTGAGTATATGTGAAAGAAAAATGAAATTTTTGTATTTCTTGAGCTCGTATGTTGATTTTGAATAATAAATTTGCAATGCCCATTTGGCAATTTTCAGTTCAGAAGCCAAGGGAACAAGTAGCAGATGCAGAGGCGCTGCTGGACATCACTAACACACTGTGGACGTCTGTTAAGTCACAGTCCAGTGCAGGAATTAGCCCATCAGACTTTGTTACTTGTGTGCTTAATAATTTTAAGCAATTAAATAGTTCATTAGCCAGCCAAGAGGATGCGCCTGTCTCAATTAAGTGGAAGGATATTGGACTTGCTGTTGCACCCATTTTCAAGAGGGCTCATGGGTGTTGTACCATGTGAGTTGTTCTATGATTATGTTATGTGTGAAGATTTATTGTGTGACGTTGCCTTGTTTCTATACTAACTCATGGTTCTGCTATTTTTTCTTAAAGGCTTGGACCCATGAATACCGAGTTGAAGCAAAGGAAGGCTGTGGTTCGCAGCAAACATGCAAAGCCTACCACAACTGATCGACCTGATGAGGTAAAGTTGATTATATTGGCTGTATTCTGTAGAAATCATACTCCTTTGTCTTAGAAGCATTTCCTACAATTTGTACGAACTTTGCTGATGATATGTTCACGTTCGTGGTTTATATGCAACAGATAGATGATACTCAGGGAGAAGAAAAAACTGATACTGACAAGAACATGTCAACAATGTTTGACATTCTTAGAAGGAACAAACGGGTTAGACTTGAAGGCTTGATACTAAATAGGAAGTCTTTTGCACAGACAGTGGAGAACTTATTTGCTCTGTCATTCTTAGTCAAAGATGGCCGGGCTGAAATAACTGTGGATGCAAATGGTTCTCATCTTGTTTGTAAGTAGATTATAAAAAGCATACAAATTGATTATATTTTGTGTTTTAGCAATCAATGCTTTTGGCTAAGTCATTATTTCTCTTTTTCAGCACCTAGGAATGCTCCTGCTGCCAATTTAGTGGCATCACGTGAGGTGGTTTATGATCATTTTGTGTTCCGATTTGATTTCAAGGACTGGAAGGTATAGTAACTAGCCATTTCTTCAGGTTTAATGTTTTATTTAATATGTCTTGCACCATAAGTTCCATCACAGAAGCATGTTCTTGCATTATATAGTAACTGGAAATAAGCCCATCTCAGTGTCAAAACTGCCAAATTTGTAGAATTCATTTGGTATTTTGTTAAAACAAACTGTTTGAGAAACTCTAAACATAAGATACGACTGCATATACCGAGTTGAAATTGAGTTCTTCTTGTCAAATTATATTGATCTTTATTTTCTCTTACGGTCATATAAAAAGAAAGTTGGCATCCTAGTCTTTATGTGCATCACTCTCCCACCGCATCCTTTTCATGCTTGATTGTCTGCCCTTTTGTGAATAATTTTTTTGTTGCTTTGCAGTTAATGAAGGATATGTTGCCTGTTGGTGAGGAGCTGATGCCACATAGAAGCCCGCCAAACTCCTTACCTGCATCTCAAGAGGAACCAGCAGCATACAGTTCCCAAACAGCCTTACCCACAACCCCGATTCGAAAACTTTCCAGAAATCGTGGCCGGCTTGTGCAGGAAGAGTCAGTTGTAGAAGAATCTCCTGAAAATGATGATGCTGCTGGAACCAATGTCGTTCGCAGGAGTAAGCGCAAGCTTTGATGAAGAGAGACTAGCTAGATAACTGCCATTTATGCTCTATGGTTCAGTAACTTCAGTTACCTGCTCCATGTCTGTTTGAGTATTATAGTGTAAATTGGATTAGGAAGATTGCCTTGTATTTAGAAGTCTGTTTTGCATTAGGTTGGCTTTTGATGTTTTGACCCTTTTGGAGTTCGTTGACTTGTGACACTAGCGTTCTAGTCATTGTAAGCGTACTCTCTACTGGACTCGGATCGTATTGTAAAAATGTGCGGGCTTCATGTATATTATGTTCCTTGTGACATTAGAGAAAGAAAAATATAACTTTTGTAACATTATTGTTTCATCCATCCTTATTCGGAATTTTTCTTGTTATTTTTGTCATCCATCCAGCGTCAACCACAAACTCTTTTAAGTTGATTTAAGCATTTCAAATAAAGGTTCTTGAAAACTGTTACAGTCCCTAGGGTAAAATTTCTCTCATGCCAAAATGGGGCCGCCGGACAAGACATCTGAGGGTTGGGGGAGGGCACAAACTAACGGCATTTAGTCGTCTAGAGTACAACTCATCACTTTTGGATTATCATTCAGCCAGCCAGCCTGCCTGCTGCCTCTAACTATCATCCTCAGTGCTGAGCCTTTGGAATATCGAGTTTCTCGAAAATTGGACTGTCAACTCCCACACCCATTGCATTCAAACCATTGTCTACATATATAACACCGCCAGTAATGGCAGAGGCCAAAGGTGATGCCAAGAACGCAGCTGTGTTCCCTACCTCCTCTGTTTAATGAGATTTGTGACTTCAGTATCTATAACAGAAAAAGGGAAGAGTAAAATAAAATTGAAGAGGAGACTGGTAAATTACCTGCAGACAGTTCTTTTTGTAGAGGTGCATTGGCTGAGGAATAGTCAATCATCATATCAATAAATCCTATTGCTTTTGCAGCACGGCTTCTCAGTGGACCTGAGGATTCAAAAACAGAAGTTGAGGTAATACTAGCCAAATGAAAATCCTCCAGGAAGCTTAACACCTATGTAATGCAATAAATTTTTTAACGAAGCTCCAATCATGGTTGAGAGTGAAAAGATCTTCCAGATATCACCAATATAAATGACCACAATAGTCCATCCATGACGATTCCACTATTAATTTAATCCATAAGATATAGGATATACAATACCAGCAGATATTGCGTTGACTCTAATTCCCTTTCTTCTCCCAGCTTCAAAAGCAAGAACCTGAATAATGCCAAAATTCATGTCAACACAAGCTTGGAAGGAATGGAAACGGGGATAAATTACATGTATAAAGTGCATGGAAGAAAAACGCACTCGAGTGTCACTCTCAAGTGCAGCTTTTGCAGAGCTCATACCTCCACCATATCTGCAAAGGATAATTCAAGAATCCATCATCATGAAAAATTAGCAAAAGTAACTCCATATACAAATGTGAAGCAGACAATGCATAGAAAAGATACCCAGGAATGATCCTCTCGGAAGCAATATATGTAAGAGAAATTGATGAACCACCTGTAACCACAACATTCTAATTCAAACTAAAGAAAACACAAATAAAAGAAAACAATACTGGATAACAAATGTGGAAGCTTGCCTGGATTAATTATTGGGAGGAAATGCTTGAGTAGAGAAACATAGGAATAACTCGATGCGGATAGAGCAGCAAGATATCCCTTTCTTGATGTCTCCAGCAGAGGTTTAACTACCTATTAAAGAGAAAAATTAATACGTGCCAAGAAAATAAGGATAGAAATTCCATCATGAGTATTAACGTACCTCTGGTCCATTTGCAAGTGAGTGCACAAGAATGTCAACGCTGCCAAAATCACTCTTGACAGATTCAGCAGCTTCCTGCAAAACATAAAATCAAGATTCAATAAAAAGAAAAACCATATGCTGTTTGAAGAATTATGTTATCTGTATATTTAAAAGCCAACTTAAGAAAAATCTGAAACCCCTCATCTAGATCATCAAATTGGAATGTTGTCAAACGACAGTCTCAATAGCTATTGAGGGATGAGATGCTGAATATCAGACAACATATGATATTTAAAATTCAACATTTTGGAAAGGCAAGAGTAGCAACAATGAAATTCCTTACAGCATAAACAAAAGATAAAATTCATGACCAATAGAATGCAAGACTTAAACTACAAGGAAAGAGGAACTTAGCCAAACTGTTTCTAAAGTTGGTGGCTGAATGTCATGGATCCTCATTCAGTTCCATTTTATTAGGAAGTGATCTCCAGGGAAAGCACAAAAAGACCTGTTACTTTGGCACTGAAATTATGTTCTAATTTGTTGTCTGTCCATGTTTAACCTTAAAACTAGTCTAATGCTCCAACATACAGAAAAACTTTAAAACAAAAACTAAGGCAGTTTAATTCATACCTGGACAGTCCATTTACTGGATCCTGCATAGCGCTTATTTGTTTTTATCTGCATGAAGGAACACCAAAACACATTAAGCATATTTGACCATTTTCATCTTTTAATAATATAAACAATATATTTCCCCCTTACATCCTCAGGAACATCCTCAGGGTTGTCAAAAACAGCATCTAGGGGATATATCTTGGTAATCTCCATTAAAGAACCATCTGGTAACCTGAAACATCAAATGTCTTGTCAGAAGCTATTCATCAAATTTACCGGCTAACACTATTCAAAACCAGATCTAACATCTTACACGCGTGATTCATCAAACTTGCCACGTCGCAGGCTGGACTCAAAGATGTTCAGAGCCTGCATATAAGCTCTTCATAGTCAGTGACTACATCATTATCAAAAATTAAGAAAGAGAAAAAGGAATTTATGAAATCCTGGATATCAGGCCGATCAACTTACAGGCACCCACGTGCCCACAAGAATTTCAGCACCTGCAGCAGCTAGAGATTTTGCAATTGCCCAACCATATCCATTATCATCAGCTACACCCGCGATAAATGCCCTCTTACCTGCACAAGGAATATTTATATTTAGTTGGAAAGGTATAGTGCTCATCAAAAGGCAGGTACCTAATTGCAATATGGACAACAACTTGGGCATATATACAGTATTCCAGATCAGTAAAAATCTAAAAGCTAACATTTGAAGGAAATATTCTGCACAAACACCATCACCATTTAAAATTTACTGTATTTGATCAGATAAAACATCATCGTGAGAACAATGCTGTTCCTCCAAGCATATTCTGTATAGCTACAGTCAACCTTCCCAAGTGTATACATCCAAAACAAGGAGAATTATGTAAATAGAAAACTGAAAGCTGATGAGTACAAACTTTCAGCTTTCTTTATTGCAATACAAAGATCCATGATAGGAAAACAAATCATTACCACAAAATATGACATTAAAGTGAATTAAAAGACAGAAATCACCAATATGAGCTATCTTTAACAAGAAAAGAAGAGGATAATGAAAAAGCAGCAACAAGTCCATTATATTAAGGAGGAAGGAATGAACTTAAAACAAATCAGTACCAATACAAGTGAGGGAGCAGAGAGGTAAAAAGAAAATTGACCTTTCAAATCAATTGGCAACCCTGAGGCAGGCTTGTTTTCACTAGCTCCAGCCATCGCCTTTGTAACAAACTTATCCATTTTTAGAGATGATGATGTAAAGCTCCGGTGGAAAGGTTGTGTAGATGCTATATGGCATGCACTCGAAAGCTTAGTCCATGAGGCCAGCTTAAAATTACCATTAAGCATTGCAGCACTTGACACAAAAGCTCTACGAGAAGAGGACATGCAGGGTCTGGCAGTTGCCATTTGCAGGCTGGAAGCAGCAGTTGTTGCCATCTTCAATAAATGGAATCTCACTAAGGAGAACAAAGATCTACATAATGCACAAAATCAGAATTAATATTCACAAAGCCATGAAGGAAAACTATAAATAGAATCTTGAAAACAGAATTCTTAACAATAATAAAAAAGTTTTTTTTTTTTTTTCCTGTTTTAAATCAAATGACTTCCATTGTTCAACTATTACTTGCACTACCGAAAAAATGCTGGTTTGTCACGCTAAGCTAAACAAACCATTTTGCAACAACTCTGAACCCAATGAGGAAAACCCAGATTTACCCAAAGCAAGCTGAACCCAGCAATTTAAGACGCATACATTTTCCAGTGAGGCTAAATCCAGAAACTTTTGGGAAAAAAAATAGAACTACAACAGTAAAGCTTCAGTAACCGCAATAATATTAACGTACGCAACCATCCCCACCTTAAACCCCAGAAAATTCCAACAACAGTGTATCACATCTGAAGAAAATCCAAACTTCAACTACATTTCACACAAATCTCAGCCGCAAATAACTGATCTGAAACAAGCATCCACAACAGCAACAATAGTAACAAGTAAGAAGATGAATGCCTCCATAAATTTCTTACCTTTGTGCAATAGAAAGCGCCAATGTGGAGAGCAGGAACGGCAAAACTGTAAATTTTATATTCAGAAAGAAAAGGGTAGTTGGAACTTGGAAGGACCTTGGTCTTTTATCGTTCTTATCAGGTATTAATTTGTTTGAGAGAGAGAGAGAGAGAGAGAGGGTACTTGGAAAACAAGAGGGTGTCGATGAAAACTATGATGTGTTTTTAGAGCGAGAAGGGGAGGTCAGACTCTGGAGTGGAGTGGGAGTCAAAGGAACTTGCAAAGTTTTTATTTATTTATATTTTTCCCTGCTTTTGAAAAAAAAAAGACTTCATTTTTCAAATTCTTATAAACTCATACATAAACTTCTAAAAATCCTACAAATTACTTACAAATAAGGGTGAAAGTGTTGGATTCATTTATATATATGATTTATCAGGTCATTCACCTAATGTTTTAAGTTAGTTCTTCACATACTTCTTTTTTGTGTTTTTATAAATTTTACCTTGGTTGGAATAGATGTGAACTAAAAGTGCATTATTGAATATAAAATTTATTTTTGCTCATTTTCGTAGGTCAACTTCTTGGCCTTGGATCAATATTTCCGGTGCTCGGATGCCGGGAAGATCTCTATGAAACTTGTTCCAATGGATGTTGACTACAACATATCCGAATTTGAACTCCATTGAACAAGTATAGCCTATCCAAACGATCCAACATTAATCCTAACTATGAAATTGCGGTTTGGACCACATTTACCTTCATTGGATGTCACCTTCAATTTTCTATTTGTTACCACACCATTTGGTAACAGTGTTTCACTTAGATAAGCTGGAATCTCTCTCAAGATATTGAAAGTCAAAGAAATGATTAAAGTGAAGACAAGTGGAGAGAGTGGCCAAAGAATTTTGGGTAAAAAGTGAAGTATCATATGAATTAATGGGTTAGAAGAGAAAAAGAAGAAAAAAGCTAGGGGAAGAAATCAGTTCATCACTCTCTATACTTTGCAATTTCTGATTTTTAGGGAAGAAGGAGAGCAAGGAACAAACAAATAGAAGGGAGAATGACATGATAATTGGATAGAACCTTGGAGAGCCTTGAGGCAAGGATCCAAGAGGTTGAAGATGCAATTCTCTTTATCCTCCTTGTTTTTAGTTTATTGTTTTATTAGTCCCTGAACTTTGACCCGATTTGCATTTGAGTACCTCAATTTCCAAAATGGTTCCCGTGGTCCTTTAACTTTAGTTTCGTTTGGACAAATGATCATGCTATCAATTTTGTTAACTTTTTCTGTTAAATGTAGGGGCAAATTTAACAAAATTGACTGCAAGATGTTAACTTTTTCTGTTAAATGTAGGGGCAAATTTAACAAAATTGACTGCAAGACCATTTGTCCTAACGAAACTGAAGTTAAAGGACCACGGGAACCGTTTTGGAAATTGAGGGACTCAAATGCAAATCGGGTCTAAATTCAGGAACTAATAAAACGATTAACCCTATTTCATTTTATTTCTTTCTTGTATTTTCTTAGTTTCAATGTAACTTCTTATTTTTCTAGGGCTTAGGTTGAAGCCCTAAATATGATTACACTTTTGTTTTGATGCTTTGAGTTTATGAATTTCTAGATGTTGTTGATGAATTTTTTTTCACTAAATTAATCATATGCTATGTGTTTGCTTCCTTTGATTGATCACCTTATGTTGTATACATCTAGCTAAAGTTGAGAAGTTGTGTAAGATACCCAAGAACATAATTTCTAATTAGCAACAAATGATTGAATCCTTTCTAAGTGAGCATTATGTGAATTGGTTTCTTGACAACAATTGATGAATTCATCTTCACTAAAATAATCTATCCTTGATATATGTTTTTTATTTATTGATAACCCTTGAAAGCATACTTCCTGAGATTGTTGAGATTATATATACCTTCATGTTTTCCTAAGCAACTAATGGATGAAGTAAGAATCATCCATGTGAATTGGTTTCTTGAATGCCTAATGTAAACACCATGCTATTAGAGTTCTTGTGATGTTCATATTCTCTTCAAACTTAATGAGTTCTTCATATGTGATTAAATTGAAGTACTAAACACATCTAGATGATTTTATGGGAAGCACGAGTATTGTAGCACTAAATACGCACGTTACTTATTTTAGAGAGAATCATGCGTCTTGAGCCACTAAACCCGGTCTTGATTGTGAACATCTTCGTCAATGTGTCTAGAGTTTATTTGCTTTGAGTATTCAATAACATGAGTAAAAGTGCAGGGATGACTTCCAGGTGTTCTAGTTTTAGTTCTCCTAGATTACATTTTGTCACTTATGTTTGTTAATGTTCTTAATTAGCATTTCTTTTCACTGGTGTTTCTAGAATTAGTTTCTCATTTCAAACCACCCCTATGTGTTGTGTGTTTGAAGTGTGATTTTAGCCTTGGAGATATGTGACGGTGTAATTTTGTTTTTCTTTGTTTTTCTTTTCTTATTTTCACTAGGAAATCAAATGGAATTAGGCGATCCAATCCCTGTGGGATCAACCTCACACTTACATAGCTTTATTACCAACGGTCGTGCACTTGCAAGTATAATGTTTGTTTGAAATAATGTCTATTTTGCAGGTTGCCTAAAACATCACAACATAAACCACAAAGTTTAAAAGGGGTGGAATCAAATTTGCAAGGGTCTTGTAAGTTGTAACTACGGTTAGGAGCATTTACTATGCATGGTGCACCCGAGTTATTCTATTCAAATTCCTCCTTCACCAATATCGCTTATATGAAAAGAAAAAAAAACGGCAGACCAAAATTTGATTAAGAAAGAAGAAAAATAAACTAAAGCAATCCAATTATTGAAATTTGTTAAACTTGAAAGATGCAATTAGCATGGCTAAAACCATGGAGATGTGACATTTATGTACTAGCCATAGCTGTTGGACTCGGCTAAAATGTCCAAAACCTAAAATCATAGTCTGTAAAATGTAAAAACCTTAGAATTATATGATGTATACAACCACAATGAACTCCACTGAAAACCCAAATCAAAAGAGGCCTTAAATTGATTTAGTATGTTATTTTCTAGTCAATGCTCATTTCCCAGAAGTTATGCGACATGTTTGCATTTGGACACGATGAAGTGGACCGACCAAGTGGTGAGTGCTCGTATAACTGTCATATAACAACCTTCCATGGTCGTGACACGAAGTAGACTCTGTCTGTAAAGCAATAAATGGCCAGTCTCCAGTTTCTAGACTAGACCCCACGAACAACCCATTAGAATATCTTCCATCTCTTTTTCTTCTTTTGGGCTGACTGCAAAAACTCATCTCCCTCAAATCAAAGCTCTTGGTTTATGCATTTGAAACATACAGGAGAATTTCTAAATCAGTCCCGAAATCTGCATAGGAGAATTTATGTATATATATTGTTACCTCATTATTTAACACTGTAACTGTGAAGCATATCGAAGTTAAAAGAGCTTTTGATAAAAATTTGGTTTGGGTGGTGGCCATTTTTATCATTTCCCTCCAAGAGGATGGTCTTGAGGTACTCTCCTACACCTTCATGAAATCATGTTGTTGGCATAATAATCACATAATAGCTTAGTAGCTTGGACTGTATTATTTTTGACCCTTTTTTCTTCTTCTTTCAAACAAGATTTTACCATCATTGAGGTTTTAAAAAAAGTTGGGATGGACAAGATAAAAGATTATTATTATTATTATTATTTCTTTTGACAAACACAAAGACTTATTTAAGGTGGAAGAGAAGAGATATCATGGAAAGGAAGAGTTAGGAGGATTGCATTGCACCCGAATGTAGGGGGATTCAGAATCAGTTGTGTGGTTTAGAATGTTTGTTTAAAAATCCAGAAATTTTAATTTAAGTTAATTTATTTCTGTGGGGAGAAGGCTATGACTGCGCACTTGTTGCTACTAAAAGAGAAGCTAAAATCCTAATAAAAATGAGTGTACCTGGACTTGTTAATGAACTTAATTATATTACAATAACCATATATATATATATATATATATATATTTTCAGGTCTAAAATCTAAGATCCGAATGACTTGTAAACTCAAAACTAGTTATGGATAAGACCAAAGCATTTGAGTTTTTTTCTGAAATCTGTTACGTAACAGAAGCCTGAATGTGTGGCATTTGTCATCACTGGAACAGGCCTTCAATACATATATATAGATATATACACACAAGCATGCTTCTTCAAGTGTTTTCTTCTCTTTGAGCAACAACATCTCCCTTTGTGTTCTCTTTCTTTGTGTCCTCTTTCTTTGTGTTCTCTTTCTTTGGTCTTTTCTTTATATAAGCTGCATTAGGTTTTTAGTCTGACATGGTAGGCTTTTCAAGAAGTTTGGATTGAGATATTGGGTTGAAGCATTAAGGGGCATCGTTTGGGGTGAAATTTTTGTTTCGCTTCTCCACCATAAATGACAAAAGGTTTTTTCGTATTTTCTAGTTTTCTGGCAACTCATGTGATTTCGCCTACATTGCCACTTGTAACTACCGACACTCGCTCTTCCCCGTCACCGGAGTCCTGCAGAATTTCAAAAGCAGTTATCAAGTTTCGTAAAAGGTTGGTATCCTACACTTCAGCTGGCTTCATAGTAATGTTATAGCTACACTTTAGTTGTTGATGTTCATGTTTGATTCAATTAATAGGGCTTGATTTATATTGCTATCATGTCATGCCCTTGAATTGGTATTGAGTACGTTTTTCGAAAGTTGGTTACTTTGTAGAACGCAATTAACTTGGTCTCTCCTTTCAAACATTGGCAGATGATTAGCGAAGACAATAACCGAGACGCTGAAGTGTCGGGAGCCGTGGATACAAACATCCCTGAAAATGAACAGCAGGTGACAACTGAGATAACTGAGAGTAAGGAAACCAAATCCCCTGTTCAAAAGAGCAGAGGAGGATGGACCCTTGCAACTATCTTGCTAGGTACACATCATTGATGACAATCAAATTTTCATTCCTTAGGTTATAGAGTTGCAAAGATATACTTTCCTCTTGATATATATTAATTGTCTGGCTTGTTCTGTGCAGCGAATCAAGGCCTAGCAACACTAGCTTTCTTTGGTGTTGGTGTGAACCTGGTTTTGTTTCTAATCAGAGTTCTTGATCAACAAAATGCCGCGGCGGCAAATAATGTCAGCAAGTGGACTGGAACTGTTTATTTGTTCTCCCTTGTTGGAGCATTCCTCAGTGACTCCTATTGGGGTCGTTTCTTAACCTGCGCAATCTTTCAGCTCATCCTTGTGCTGGTAATACTTTCTTTTTTGGTGTTGCCAACATATTTCTTAATGTTTGTATTTGTTTTTTGAAACATTGGTATAAAAACTTAATGTTCCTCAATCAGGGCTTGGGGCTATTATCACTGTCATCTTGGCTCTACCTGATCCATCCGTCTGGTTGTGGCGACGGAGTAACTCCTTGCAAGCCAAAATCTACAGTGGGTGTTGTTATGTTTTACCTATCAATATATCTAATAGCACTTGGATATGGTGGGCACCAACCTACTATAGCAACATTTGGAGCAGACCAATTTGATGAGACAAATCCCAAACAACAGTCTTCAAAAGCAGCTTTCTTCTGCTATTTCTACTTTGCACTCAATGTTGGGTCTCTTTTCTCCAACAGCATCTTGGTTTATTATGAGGATAAAGGGTTCTGGACTATGGGGTTTCTGGTGTCATTAGGATCTGCTATCGTTGGCCTGGTGTCGTACTTGTTAGCAGCACCAAGGTACCGGTACATAAAACCGAGTGGCAACCCTTTGCCACGTGTAGCTCAGGTATTTGTGGCTGCATTTAGAAAATGGAAGGTTGTTCCAGCCAGCCCTGAGAATCTGTATGAGGTGGAAGGATCAGAATCTGCAATCAAAGGGAGTAGAAAGATTCTCCACAGTAAAGAGATTGAGTATGTAATATTTCACTTTATTAATTTTGATACAAACAAAATAATAATTAGCTTTTTAGTATGGCAATGAACTTTTCTGTTACTTAATTTGGTCAGGTTTTTGGACAAGGCAGCAACAATAACAGAGATGGATCAAAGTGGCCACAATAATCCATGGAGGGTGTGCACTGTAACTCAAGTTGAGGAAGCCAAATGCGTTCTGAAAATGCTCCCCATTTGGCTTTGCACCATAATTTACTCAGTGGTGTTCACACAAATGGCTTCACTTTTTGTGGAGCAAGGTGATGTGATGGAATCACACATTGGAAATTTTCACTTCCCAGCTGCTAGCATGTCTCTTTTTGACATATTCAGTGTTCTTATCTGCACCGGGATTTATCGCCATATCCTTGTGCCTGTATCTGGAAGATTAAGTGGGAATCCAAAAGGCTTATCCGAGCTTCAAAGAATGGGAATAGGGCTCATTATTGGCTTGCTATCAATGGTTGCAGCTGGTGCCACAGAGGTGGCAAGGCTCAAACATGTGCAGCCTGGTCAGAAGGTAAGCTCACTTAGCATATTTTGGCAAATTCCACAATATGTCCTTGTTGGTGCTTCAGAAATTTTTATGTATGTTGGTCAACTTGAGTTCTTCAATGGACAAGCCCCAGATGGAATCAAAAGCCTTGGAAGTTCACTCTGCATGGCCTCCATATCTCTTGGTAATTATGTTAGCAGCTTGCTGGTTACCATCGTGATGATGATTACAGCTAGAGGTGAAAACCCTGGTTGGATCCCAAATAATCTGAATGAGGGTCACCTGGACAGATTCTACTTCCTAATTGCAATTCTAACAGCTTTGGACTTTGTAGTTTATGTGTTTTGTGCTAAGAGGTACAAGGGCATTAACCTCCAAGGCCCTGAGCTGGAAATGGAGAGCATTGAAAGTCCACAAGAGGAGGTGGGGATCAACAGAGTTTAGGCCTTTAATTTTATGTTTCTTTGTAGGCAGTCTTTCCCTCTGTTTTGTTTTGTTTTTTTCAAATTTTTATGTAAGCATGAGTTTTAGAATAATTGTAGTGCAAGAAAGAAGAGAGGATGACCTCCGCTTTCTCTCAAATGCCTTTCTGGGTATGTTCTGATATGACTGGAAAACAACTTGGTTTATCTTTCTGAATGGTTACTTTGGTATGTTCTTCTGTTAATGATTACCTGTGACATGATTGGATTGGAAAACAACTTGGTTTATCTTTCAGAATGGTTAAAGCCCAACTCAAACAACTGATCATCCACTACCTAAATCCTTTTATAAGCCCAAAGAGGTCCTCTTCTTGTTGGCTTTGTTGTAAATACAAGTGATGTTAGGAAAAGAAATAATCCAACTCAGAATTTCGAATGCAAAAATAAATACTTTTAATTCTTTCAGCTACGAGTTTTGCGATGATCCTATTTATTATCACAAATGGACACTTCATGCACGAGCTGAAAGCAACAACTACTTGAAAAATTGTTGGCAAAATTGAAAACGAATCAGTGGGTAGGTAGGTTAGGTGGGTGTCCCTATGAGCAAAAGCTTTGTTGCGTATGGTGCTGGCATGCATGGAGTCTCACTATCTAGAGTCTAGACCTAATAAGACCAAAAGCATGCAATGCATAATAGTACAACCCACCTTTGCTTTGGGTCCTTCAATTCGCCACTTTCGCATAAATCGTGTGGATTTATCACATGAAAAACTGTTTGTTAGTCCACCTTTGAGATTTTTGAAGTTCATTTTTCACATTTTGTATCGTCACTAAGCTTTATAGTCATGCCTACAAAAGATGTATTAATCATTATTTTAGTAGCATATGATAATTAATGATGTCATGTTGTTGCCAAAGATAAAGATATGGAGAAAAAAAATCATGTGCACGAATTGGATGATTCTTCTATGCCATTTTATATGCCCATAAACATAATGAATTGCCTTTGCCTTATCTTTTATGGAGTGTGAAGGTAATGGCAGATGTATCTGTCCAATAAATTCAGTGATATGATAACCCCATTGTACTATATGAATAACCTTAACTATTTGTTGACACATTGGAATTAACTTGGATATGTTGAGTTTTAAAATGATTTTAATTTCTGACTTGCCTTGTGTTTATGTTATACGAAATTAAAAAATATGAATAAAATTAACTCAAACTTCAAACATTATTAATAAGGAGATGGAGCGATACTTGTTTTTAGTTAAAAGGAGTGGAGAGAGGAAATGTATATGCAATTTAAACTATTGCTTTTATTAAAAAAAAAAAAAAAAAGGAAAATCTTTAGGGGTGGGCATGGGTTGGGTTGGGTCAATTTTGGTCATAACCCGTAACTCAACCTGATATATAGCGGTTTATGATTTTTTGAATCTAAGACTCGCTCATTATTAGACCAACCCGACCCTCTAATGATCGAGTTAAATGGTTAGGCTATTGAGCAGTTCAGTTAAGTTGACCCAAAATTGTGCTCACCCCTACTCTAAACCTTTTCCCTTTCGGGTCCATTTTGAGTCCAAGTTTTATTATAATAAAGACTAATAATAAAAAAACACTTTATAAAGTTGGTTTATTTAGAAAAAATAAAATAAAAGAAATAGAAGGCACTTGTACGAAATATTATGCGCCTTTAGATGTGGCATCAAGATTTGGTCGCATCACATTCAATGGCCAAAAATTAGCTGCAACATTTGTAGGTCCAAAAATATGGAGACACAAATTTGTGTTTGTATATATTACATCCTTCTCTAATTCATCTATCCATCCCCTTTGGTTCCAAAACTTAGATTATTTAATTTGAATTCAAAAGTACTAGCTATAAGTCTCCAAATGTTTTTTTTTTTTTTTGTAGAATTTAAATTCTAGATGTTTCCCTTACAAAAATGAAATAACATATGAAGCTTTACTTTTTTTTTTCTTTTTTTTTTTCTTGGGGGTACAATGGGGGCCAAGGGCCAAAAAGAAAGCAAAACTCACCCCTTATATTTGAAAGACAACTCAGAGATAGTGATATAATGAGCCCCATTCTAAAATCCGATACCCCCATTGTTTTCATATTTGCTCCAAAATCCAAAAACAAAGTCCAATTCATGGAGAGAAGAAGAAAAAGAGTGACAGAGAAGAAGGTGGAGAACCACCACTTATCAATGCATGAGTGGAATGGATCAATGGGTATGGATGAGTGGGAGACAGCTTATCTGCTGATAAGATGGTTTGAATAAGACCCATATTTCTCATGAATGGTTGATTTGATAAGTCATTCACATACACAGTGTAATATGGACCGATCCTTATCAAAATATTCTATTTAATTTTTTCCTTTAGGACTGAAATCAGGTTCTCCTTATATTAATCTTCATAAGCATTTCTGCATATATGTGCATTTTTTTTATACCAAATATTTAAAGTATTTAAGTATATAGTTTATGAATACGTACGTATATAATGCATGGATGACGTATGCGTATATTTGTAGAGATATGCACATGCCCACTTGCCATTTCCACGTCTGAATTACTACTGATATAAACAAGTGAAACATACAATTAAATATGAGAGAGAGAGAGAGAGAGAGAGAGAGAGAGAGAGAGAGAGAGAGAATTTGGCTTCTATATATGTAGCAACAATGAAATTTCACATTTGTTCATGATGAAAAATTACATTCCAAACTGGTGCTTTGACGACCTAAAAGGATCAAAAGTAAGATTCAGGAGATTAAGGATTTAAGAAAAGAAAAATAATCTCCTAGACAGTAATATTAACACCAAATAGTCTAAATCCTTTTTGGTCAGCCATGGATGCCTTGTGATCTTCACTATACTTACATTCACCTTGCTGAAACTTGTAGCTGCTACTTCCCCCCAAATTCAGTTCCAATTTGACCTGCAAATCCTCACACTCATGCTTATTGATCTCCTGCTCAAGCAAACATGATCTCTTGCTTTCACCCTCAATATGCATCACATCAATTAACCAAAATGTAGCACTTTCTCTGTCTTCCTCTCTCAATTGATCATCATTCTCACATGTATAAAATGTGATCACATCATTTGCCTTCAAATTGTTTTCCTTCACAAACCTATTCCAACCCCTTGTGAACACAAAGCTTTGGCTACTCTTCCAATAGCAATACCTAAACTTCCACACCCTCATGAGCTTGTCATAGAAAACCAGCTCAATGTCATCAACCCCATTTTCTTCCACATTCTCACAAATACAAGGGAAATACTCAACAGCATATTTCTTGGGAATTACAAGCCTATTGAGCTTGCCCACATCACTTGGTGTCAATTCTTTTTGGAAGAGTTGCCTAGACAATATTTTCTCATCACCATGCACCCTAATTGAGTTGTTACCCTTGCCCATTTCCTCAGTTTGTGATTGTTTTTGTGACCTTATAAATGCATCAAATTTGGATGGATAGGAACCATCCCTAATCATTTTTATTACTGCATCTGTTGTGTAATGGTTTTGAAAATCAGGCTCTTGAATGGTGAAATTGGTCCATGGAAAATTTCTGTGCAAATCTTTACCATTTCGAAGCTTGATTGCCGCACTATCGTAAGCCATGGCAGCTTCCTTCTCGGACTTGAAGGTGCCAAGCCAAATTCTTTGGTGGTTTGCATATATTTGTGCACCCCAGTGACCATTTTGTTGTGGCACAACCCCTTTAAATTTTGCAAATGAGACATCATTGTCAAGTCTCGCACGCTTATTTGGATGAAGCAGTCCAAAATCGTTGTCGTTTGAATCAGATGTTTCGAGAGCTACATTTCTTTGGACTCTTGAAATCATGCTTGATGCAGCATCTTCTTCCATTGTGAATCTCAAGGGCAAAGACAAGCACAATATTGGCATGGAGATGTGAAGACTAATTGATCAACTGATGCTAAAAAAATGCAAGGCGATCCTCATGATGGGGTTTCAAGAAAATCATGATGAGAAAAGGTTTTAGTTTTAGCATTGCACAGATCATAATATTGGTTTTGAGAGAGAGAGAGAGAGAGAGAGAGAGAGAGAGAGAGAGAGAGAGAGATCTGCAAGATGAGCATGATGTTGCATGAACATGGGTAGATTTTATTTGAAAGGCTGAGAGTTGAAAATATTAAACTGAATTAGGTTAAGTAACAACAAATTATTAAGCACCATATGATTCTAGAAAGAAGTAACAAAATTTTCCAAGTGAAAAATCAAGTCAAATATATTAGAACAAATTTGAAGCGGCCGGATTTATCTTAATTTAGGCAAATTAATTAGGTGTTGCATTCTGAAACTAAATAACCCATTTTGTTTATAGCATATAGTTGACTACAAGTTACAAGTACGTACGTAGGTGTTTCAATTCTTATTATGGGCTGGCATAATCTACATCAGAGATGTCCTAACATTCAATCAGTCACTAGAAGTTTCTGATGTGTCACAATTTATGTGCTAATTATAGAGGAAACTGATGTGTCAGATATTCTTCATATGTACAGCTTGGCTCTTATAAAACAAATATGCAAGCAAATGCAAGATTTTTGTTCCACTTTGGATTCCCAATTATGTTAGAGGGCTTTACGTTAACAACACTGCTTGTATTTAGCGGAAATTTTTTGGGTGTTACGTGGTATTATTAATCCACATGTTAAAGTACCGGTAGACAACAAAGTTGATATTTCTTGGACTTTGTTAGTAAAACCATGCTGCCGAAAAATAAGTATGTTATCACATAATATTGGTAACTCCGAGTGAGGGTATGATTGTCACATTGAAAATTTCTCCATTTTTGTTAATAAAACTACAATAGGAATATGACACGTGACACACATAATTTTCGTTCTGTAAGATAAAGATAAACAACTTAAAATTAGGGAGCATTGAGCTATAACCTGGTCTAAGTAAGAGCCTCGTGCAAAATAAAGAAACCATTTCTTAGCTCACTATAACTAACTTTTTTTTACCTTTATGAGGATACATAGACAAGATTTATTCCAAGACATTAATTTACAAATAAACGACAATAATTAAGCTGACATGAACTGAAATATCCTAACGATTGTAACTACAAAATAAGAGATAGAACCATTGGTTAGGTTCTAATTCTGTCTCGACTACATGGTTTAAGAGAATGGAAAGAGTAAGGTACATCCATAGTCAAACCTAGGACCTAACCCTCCCAATGCCACTTCACTCTTAATTAACAAATCTAATCAAACTTTAAAATATATATATATATATATATATAATTAGGAACCTATATCCGTACGTATTACTATACTATAGCAGCCAGTAAGTACAGTTGTACAGGTTGAAAAAGCGTTGGAGCTTTATCCGAATAAAAATTCATATATCAGAAGTCTGTAGTTTAAACTATCGTTTTTATTAAAAAAATTATATAAATAAGTAGCACTAATTAAAACCTGTATTTTGAACTTTAATTGATGAAATATACAATGCATATATATACACACATAATATACTGCAAAACAGGAATATTTTAATGTGTACTTTATTTTCCTTGACATGATTCATATATCTTGGACATAACTTTTCAAAAAGTATATTATATATTTTTGAGCTCATGATTCATTACATCATGGAAAAACTATTAATTTTCTTGCATGTCAAATAGTATTAAAATAACGACTGTTGCCTTTTTTTTTTTTTCTTTTCTTTTGGTAATACTGTTTGACAACTGCTCATTATGCTCAGTGATGAATTTACAGACATTTAACCTGAATAAAAATTACTGAAATTGAGGAGAGACTATCATCATAATCATATATATATATATAAAATATTATATATCAATAGGTCATTTTCACAGGAGCAATCAAATGCCATTCATGGAAGAAACGACCTAGTTTGTGGCACAGACTCTTCTAAGTTGACCTCTCCTTCTCCCTATTCCACCACTATTTTTCTTTTCAGTTTTTATCTTGTAAATTTGTTTGATAACAAGTATAAAGTAAGTTTGAAAATGACTATTAATTTCCCCCACATTACTCTCCCCTAGCTATATTTATATTGAACTCTGACAACCAACTCTTATCATATTTTCTTCAATTGGTTCCATTTCTATAACTACTCCATCTTAATACTTCTTCAACCTCATTACCTTTGAAGTAAGTTCTTGTTGCTTTCTTTATCAGTTATCTATGGCTTAGATTGATACATAATATATATATATGGTTTCAACAGTTCCACCATGCTAGCAAATTTGTTTATTCTGATTCAACTCTCTCTCATTTCCATTGATATATATTTTGCAGAAGGAACCTTCAATGGCCAGTTCTATGGATTTACTCAACTTTAGTAATGAGGCTGCGCGAAAGGTCAGTGAAGTACTGGAATCAAGTAAAATATATTGTTTCAGATGATGATGATTCTGTAAAGTCGTTATATGGCTTTTGATTGATCTGCAAACTGTTATATATAGCATCCATGAATCAGAAATAGTTACTTATTATTTTCATTTTGATCCACCAAAAAAAAAAAAACAAAAAAAACTAGCAGCAGGTGAGAGAAGACAACAGATGCACCGGAGAATCAGAAACTGTGAACCGAAACTTATATGAAGTCGAACAGAAGGTGATAGCTGGTAAAAGTAAGACATCCCTTATTAGAAAGAGCACAGGAGGATGGAAATTTGCAAGCCTCTTACTAGGTACCAATAATGAATGATAATCACTTTCTTAATTTCGTTCTTTTAATATATTTATGATGTTCTTGTTGGTCTTGTCTTGTGCAGTGAATCAAGGGCTAGCAACTCTAGCTTTCTTTGGTGTTGGTGTGAACTTGGTTTTGTTTTTAACCAGAGTTCTTGATCAAGAGAATGCCGTTGCCGCCAACAGTGTCAGCAAGTGGACTGGAACTGTTTATTTGTGCTCCTTAATTGGTGCATTTCTCAGTGATTCGTACTGGGGTCGTTACTTAACCTGCGCTATCTTTCAGCTCATCTTCGTAGTGGTAATTAATTTTTTATTATGTTTTATTGTAAAGTACATATATTCTTTGAAGTGAATGAAAATTGATGTTGCCTTAAATTAAATATCAGGGCTTGGTGCTGTCATCTCTTTCATCTTGGCTCTTCTTGTTCCACCCTTCTGGTTGTGGTGATGGAGAAATAGTGTGCATGCCTGCATCCCCAGTAGGTGTTGCTATCTTTTATTTGTCCATATATTTGGTTGCATTTGGATATGGCGGGTACCAGCCAACTATAGCAACCTTTGGAGCTGACCAATTTGATGAGGCAAATCCTAAAGAGGGAGCTTCAAAAGCAGTTTTCTTTTGCTATTTCTACTTCGCACTCAATGTTGGGTCTCTTTTCTCAAACACCATATTGGTCTATTATGAGGATACTGGCAAATGGACTCTGGGGTTTGTGGTGTCATTGGGGTCTGCTATCATAGCCCTTTTGTCCTTTTTGTTAGGGACACCAGGGTATAGGTACATAAAACCATGTGGCAACCCTCTGCCACGTGTCGCTCAGGTATTCGTCGCTGCAGCTAGGAAATGGGATATTGTTCCAGTAAACTCGGATGACCTGTATGAGGTGGAAGGACCAGACTCTGCAATCAAAGGGAGTAGAAAGATTTACCACAGCAATGAGATTGAGTAAGTATCAGACTTTTCATCCGTACAAACTTTACAGTAAAAAGTCTTTCAAATCATACCATGTACTACAAATTACTCAATACATAGTAAATAAATAAGACAACATATAGAAATTTTCGAGATCCACATAGCACTTGTCTAAAGTACTTAAACTAAATTGGTTCTTAATTTGATCAGGTTTTTGGACAAGGCAGCAACAATCACTGAGGATGATCTGTGTGGCCCTAAGAATCCATGGAGGCTCTGCACCGTAACTCAAGTCGAGGAAGCCAAATGCGTCCTGAAAATGCTACCCATTTGGCTTTGTACTATAATTTACTCTGTGGTCTTCACACAAATGGCTTCCCTTTTTGTAGAGCAAGGGGATGTGATGAAATCCAACTTTGGAAATTTTCACCTCCCAGCTGCTAGCATGTCTGCTTTTGATATATGCAGTGTCCTCATCTGCACTGGAATTTATCGCCAAGTGCTTGTGCCTTTAGCTGGAAAGCTGAGTGGGAACACCAAAGGGATATCGGAGCTTAAGCGCATGGGGATAGGGCTCGTTATTGGCATGCTGGCAATGGTCGCAGCTGGTGCCACAGAGATTGCAAGGCTCAAGCATGTGCTGCCTGGTGAGAAAATAAGTTCTCTGAACATATTTTGGCAAATTCCACAGTATGTTCTTGTTGGTGCTTCTGAGGTTTTTATGTACGTTGGTCAACTTGAATTCTTCAATGGACAAGCCCCCGATGGGATAAAAAGCTTCGGAAGTTCACTCTGCATGGCTTCAATGTCGCTTGGGAATTACGCGAGCAGCTTTCTGGTTAACATGGTAATGGGAATTACAGCTAGAGGTAAAGACCCTGGTTGGATCCCAGATGATCTGAACACAGGTCACTTGGACAGATTCTACTTCCTAATTGCAGCATTAACAGCTTTCGACTTTGTGATTTACGTGTTTTGTGCTAAGTGGTACAAGTCCATTAACCTTGAGGGCTCTGAGAAGGAAATTCAGATCATTGAAATTCAACAAGATGTGGTGCTCAGAAGAGTTTAGGCATCTTGATTAGTACTTGGCATGAGTTTAAGAAATAATCTTTGTGTGCTGCAGAAGAGGAGAGAGCATGACCTCTTATATATTGCAGAAGAGAAATGATTGCTTTCCTAAATAGTGTAACATGCTTTTGCCAAGTTAAGAAGATTTAAGTAATAAATAAGTTTGTTTAGGCTGGCAGCTTTGGCTTGCATTGTAAGTTTCAAACATTTTGGTAGAGCTAATGGAATCAGTGGATATTTTGGTAAATTGTCATGTACTGCTTTTGAATTCTTGGAAAGTGATTGCAGCTTTGGATTCCTTCCAGGGAGGAAAGTGATAGAACTTACATATTGATCATCATGAAAATGGTAATTCTCAGCATGCATGATTCATATATGTCTGCTCTGCAGTGATACTGCTAAGTGGGCACTACGAAAATGGACCAAAACATGTACGCATTTATTAAAAACGTTGAAGAATGATATTTTGTATGTGAAGTGAAGCAATATGGTTGTCTTAATTTCTGGCTATAATAAGAGCCCTATAAATTATGGAGAGAGTATGATTATATATATGAAGTTGATAGATAGATCTGTGGACATACGCTAAATACTACTGTGAATTTGGACGCAGTGACACCATTGCCAACACTATAAGCTTAGCTTAGGCTAGGACTCCTGTGGTTGCACCAATTTGAACTGTCCAATAGGATATGAATATGGTGCTAGCTACCTAGACGTGACTCTCAAGCTAATGCCTGAAAAAGCAGAGAGTATGAGAAAGCTTCTGGAATGTCACATTACTTAGCAAAGCTTGCCTTAAGTTGCCATATGGGAAGGAAATGAAAAAACTAGTGAAAGTTTACCATCTATTATTACACTTTAAGAATTACTTTGTCGATATGTTATTTTTACATATCTTTGCCACCACACGATGACGGATTCAAGAATTTTTCGTTCATCACGTCATTTTGCCTACTTGTCCTTGGCTCCATGCCCACCCTCCGGCTCTTTGAGACATTTTATCGAACATATTAACCCCATGACAACTATAATAAAAGAGAATAACAAAATAATATAAGCAATTGTAATCACTGGCCCATATTGTGAGAAATTATTGTATGGTACTGGAATACAGTCACGTGGTATAATTTATACACGTATTATAATATAAGTGAATTAGTTACACCACCTCATCATACTCCTATAGTACACTATAATTACTCCCCTGTTTTAGATCGTAGACTTCTTTCAAATCAACTCTCCCAAATTTATGGAGGTCTATACGATTTTTTAATTTTAATTTTTATTTCAAAAGGCCTGTAGGAAATTCTAAAGAACCCCATATCAAGGAATTTCCAGTCTCATTAATTTAGAAACCCATTAAGTTTTTGTTTGTAAAAAAAGCCCATAAATTTTATAATGAGCCCATTAAATGAAATTGGTAGCCCGATCCAATCCTTGGAAGCCGTACACGCATCCCATCTCATCATCCGAGATTCGGATTCGGATTCCCAACAAAAGATGATTAAACGATAACGTCACACGGGGCGCACGTGACCCCCACCCCTCTAGGCTCTATCACCGTCTCACAGATGACAGACCACAGTCGTCGTAGTAAGATAATTGCCAAAAAAAAATCTCTATTTTAAAAAAATATATATTTATCAACCCCATTTAAATTGCAATTTCAAGTCCGCCCTTCCCTTTCCCCTCTTTCGTGAACCCTAGACAGTTCAATCTCTCCTCTTTCTCCCTCTCCTTCTATCTCCTAGGGTTTTTATTCATTTTTGTTCTTTTACTTTTTCGCGGTTTCTGCCTCGCACGCTTCTCTCTCCTTGTGCTGTAATGGACTTTGGAGGTGGGCGCAAGAGAGGCAGGCCCGAAGCTGCCTCCTTTAATGGCAATGGCGGCTTCAAGAAATCCAAGCCAGGTTCGTCTACGCATTACTTTCAACCAGGCTCACATGTTCTGTTTTGTTTTTTTATATTATTTTACCACGCGCAGACATGTATGACATATGTATGTGTAAGTTTTATGCATTGAAGCTAGGGTTGGTGCTTGTTCTGCTTTTGTGCATTTAGCTTTGCTTTTTACTTGGTTGGAGTACTTTAGGAAGTGGAAGAATAAATTAATTTGATGAAAATCTTAAAAGTGTGGAAAAAGTTTAAGACAGTTTGAATCTCAAGTGTTAAGCTTCCTGGAGTAATAGAATGAAGAAAAGTATTTTAAAAACATTGAATTTTTAGCTCAAGTTTAAAAAGTATTGAATTTGTAGCTCAGTTTAGTTTGGTACGGAAAGTTTAAGAAAACGAAGTTTAATCAGTGATTTTTATTTTTATTTTTTTTGATTAATCAATTGGGCACTTGGGAAGCTAAGTTTATTGCTAGTTTTTTCTGCGTGAAATGCACATTAAAGGCATTAGCGTTCTTTGTAGTGGAGCGAGATTTAACATGATGTTCTATTTCTTTTCGTCACTCCAAACTTGAAAATGAAAGGAAATTTTGTTTTTTGCTGCTATCTCATTTAAGTGTTCATCTCTGTTTGCATACTGGTGATTATAAAGTTTCTTAAAAGGCTTGTGCCTTCATAAAATTTCTTTGCTGGGTAGATGGAGTGCAATTCAGAGTTGGCTATTGAGTGTTTGCAGGATATGTTTATTCCGTTTGGAGTTTGTTAGAACTTAAAAAAAAAAAAAAAAAACTATGTAAGTAGATAAGTGAGAGTATCCACGGCTTTAAATGACTATTTTCTAATGACTGGCGAGGAGAGAAGGAAATGGAGAATCCTAAGTTCTCTTAACTTTCCTGTGAGGATGGAAACTTCAAATTTTTTCTTGAAAGTAATATATTGAAAACCATAATTTTAAAATATGATTTAAGTTTTGTTTTTACCTCTTTGTTGGATTAAATAGTACAGGGTTTAGAGGTCTTTCTCTAATCAACAGTATAAGAGGGTTGTTCTTCGACTATTTGGATTCTTCAATGGAATTGGTGTTTTATATATCTTTTATTAGTGATAAAAATGGTAACGTCATGTTGAATATTGTTAAAGTTTTGAGGATTAATAACCCACTGTAAGCATAACTGAGGGAAATTAATTAATGTTCTGCAACAGAAATGGAGTCCTTTACAACTGGTATAGGAAGCAAATCGAAGCCATGCACAAAGTTTTTCAGGTTCTAATCTTAACCTATCTAAAATGAATACTCTAAATGTAATTTTGCATATTGATAATTTATATAAATTCAAGAAAGAGTTGTTATCCAGTTTTTGTGAATAAAATATTTGCAATTTGGACTAATGAAATGGGCGGTCAAAGCTGTGATACAGGTTGAACTCTCTGTTCTAATCATGATAACAAAGACTGAACAGATATGGTTGAATGACAACAGCTCGATTAAATATGTACTGGATCCTATGTAATTTAATGCGGTTGTATGGGATGCAGAAGTTTCCTTTATATGGTGTTTATATTTAGCTTCTTTTATATTCTTTGCAACTGAAATCAAAGCAATTGGTCGCTAAGTTTTAAGACAGGTTATTTTATGTTCGGACTATGAAAAAAAAGTAAGTTGAATTGAAAATTCTGATTCATTATGAAGTCTAAGTCATGATCTCTTTCAAAAACTATGGGGACTCCACTTGCATTTTGTTAAACTGTGTGGGGCGTAAAGCTTCTATTTAAACCGTCACTGTTCCTTGATCTCTTTCAAAAAGTTTTAAATTTTTTTCCGTCTGTATTTCATTCACTGAATTTGTCCTAAGGTTTGTTTAGGATGAGGTCTAAGTCATGTTGGTATCTTTATATTGTAAGAGAGAGATCTTGTTGTGAATTATGCTACCTTTCCAATCTCAGACTTCACTCGTAGAAGCTTGTCTTTTGATGCTTTATTTCTTTTTCATTTCAGTATGAGGTAAGAGTGGTGGTGAAGTAGTTGGCTAATAGAAGTTTGGCCTTGTATTCACCTTCTAAAAGAACAGCTTTTCCATTGCTAATGAAGCATTTCTTGCCTGAGTTGGCTAAAGTTAAAAAATATACATAGTTCCAGACTTTTTAGGATTTTTCATACATTTCATAAGAGAAACCAATTGGCTTTTTTGTTTTGTTTTGGGGCAGTGATTCTGGTGAAGAATTTATCCTAAGTTTCGGTTTCCTTTTTCCTATATGTGCTACACAGCCTTGTCTCAGCTGAGTTTATATATAATACGTGCTCTTTACCCCATTTCTGATCTGTATGCTTGTTTGTCAGATTCCCTGTAATTTTCTGTCATATTTGTGCTCAGAAGTTTTTGTTTTGTTTTTATACAGCACTTCTGGGTGCCCTTTTGGTGAGGGATGTCACTTCTTGCATTATGTTCCTGGCGGCATCAAAGCGGTGTCTCAGATGACTGGTAGCAACCCAACTCTTCCTCCTCCTCCTAGAAACTCAGCTGCCCCTCCATCATTTCCAGATGGTTCTTCTCCTCCATCTGTCAAGACCCGGTTGTGTAATAAGTACAACACAGTTGAAGGTTGCAAGTTTGGGGATAAATGCCATTTTGCGCATGGTGAGTGGGAGCTTGGGAGGCCCACTGCTCAATCCTATGAAGATCCTCGTGGTGGGGGAGGATATCCAGGCAGGATGGGAGGAGGTCGGATGGAGCCTCCCCAGCAAACTCATGGAGCTGCAGCGAGATTTGGAGCCACTGCCACAGCTAAGATCAGCGTTGATGCTTCACTTGCTGGAGCCATAATTGGGAAAAATGGTGTGAACTCAAAGCAAATATGTCGTGTGACTGGGGCAAAGCTTTCTATAAGGGAGCATGAGTCAGATCCCAAGCTGAGAAACATTGAGCTTGAGGGTACCTTCGATCAAATTAAAGATGCCAGTGCCATGGTTCGTGAGCTTATTGTGAACGTGAGCTCAGCTGCTGGACCTCACATGAGGAACAACCCTGGTATGGCAGCCTCAGCGCCAGCAAGCAACTTCAAGACTAAGCTTTGTGAGAACTTTACTAAAGGCACATGCACGTTTGGGGACAGGTGCCACTTTGCACATGGACCTGAAGAATTGCGCAGGCAGGGGATGTGATTTCTTTCAATACCTCTCTCTCTCTCTCTCTCTCTCTCTCTCTCTCTCTCATGTCCTCTTACCATTCTCTCGTAGGATACGCTTATTACAGCATTAATTTTTGTGTTCGTTGAATTTTCCAAGAGTGCAGTTTCCTTAGTTTTCTAGGGTTTTAATTTTGGAAATTTTTATAGTAGCTTGCGATATTTGATCTCTACCTAGCCACTTTTGTCTTGTGGGATCACTCTGAGGTTTCTTGGTTGAACTAATCTAGCGATTAAGCATAAGTTGCCAGTTGCCAGTAGCATGTGAAGTGGCAAATGCTATTCTTGGTTGCTTTGTTGTGTTAATTTTGTTTTCATCAGATTAAAAAGAAAAAGTAAAAAGAGATGTTAGAGAGTTGTTATTCAAGTTTTTCATTTTATCGTTCTTTGCTTTATAACTTGCAGTCAAGTGAGCCATTGCCGTACAATAATAAGATTGGGCCAATCGACACTGTTCTGGTCAACTAGCTTACTAAGAATAAGAGACCCGTGTAATGAAATGCAATTGGGGAAATGGATTAAACAAAATTGAACTCAAATTGATAGTGAGCCCCTAGGTCACAAGGCCATCTGCTCCAACAGTATGAAAGCGCAGGGTTGTGGTGGATAGGTACAGATCTTATTATTTTGTGGTTAATTGGCCCTAATCTTAATCACAACTCTAAAGTAGAAATATAAGCAAAATAAAGTTGAGTTTTAATTTTTTATTTTTTTGAGAACCTTTCTTATTGAGATGGGCGAGATAATATACCAAACTCATTATCTTACATGATGAGCAATTACTCCAAGCCACTACACTAGTGGGTTCTTCGCATTAAGTCTTAATTCTTAAATAAAACTAAAATGAAGCAGATAGATGACTCAGCACAATCCAATTCTATTTAATTATGAGTTTTCAATTTATGGGTCCAAAATTCAAACCCTATGGCAATTATTTCCTTATATATTTTTGAGAGATTTAAACTTATTAGTAACTAGGTTTTCATTCAACGAAAAGAACTCGTACACTAAATGAATCCAAATCCTTCTAGGCTTTTGTTGAGGTTAATTTCATGCAAGTCAACTTGTTAAGATTTTAAGATCTATGATCTAGGGTTCCTATCAATTTATTAGGAAACCTAGTTTCTTTTAGCATATATATATATATATATAAAGATAAATTATATGAGCAAATAAAAGACAGAGAAAACATAAATCCAAATAAATAACCATACTTAAAAAAGCCAATATTATCCATGGCTAATATATTGTCATCCCAAAATAGAAGATAGAAGAAACTTAATTAAGTCATCGCAAACTTATAAGAATCACAAACCCAACTTATTAAAGCTTAAACAGTTTAGGGCTTGGGAATAAGCATCCACTCTGAACCTAAATCCAAATTACTAAAGCTTGGAGACCGCATGAAGCTGTTTGAAAGCTGCTTCCGCAGCCTGCTGCTCTGTTTCTTCTTTTTGCTTGATCTTTCGGAACCTGATCCCACACCGATTGCAAAGACTCTGCAAAAATAAAAACATCAAATTATAAAGACTATGATTATAGCCATTAAGTTCCACAACAACAAGTGTTATATATCTATGAAAAATGCTAGGAAGGCCATCGTTAGAGACCAACTTGTATACCATCTCTCTAATACAGGTGGGATATGTATACCTATTCAATTACTTTACGTACACATTTTTCATCAATGATTCAGATTCATAGTCTAATAACAAAAAAATGAACTTGATTGTTTGATTTTGTGTAAAGCTTACCTTGGGGCCAAGGGGACCAGTACGCCACATGGGAGATTCAGTAACACGACAGTTATAGTTGGTGCAGGTTTTATCGATATCACTAACTTTAGCAGGACGGCGTCCAGTAGTCTTCCTCTTTCTCGAGCCACCAGTTTTTCCTCTTCTGTTGGATATGTTTATTATGCAGTAATTCTTCAACTCCGGTGGAGCTGGAAATTCATATTGCTTATATCCATTAACGTTGAGATTCTTGAGGCTAGACCTATCGACGGCCTGCCAAACAATTTGTATGTGTAAAACAAATTAATCATCACTTTGAAATATCACAGACCAAAAATTACACATGACCATTGTACATTAATTCAGAAGATAATAATATTAAAAAATAAAAATAAAAGTAATCATCATCACCATCATTAGCAATCATAGTTGCATGGCTTCTCTATAATGAACATTTATTAATGGGTACGTAGGTAACATATATATACGTACATTTCATTTTACAGCTGAAATAATTGACTAGCTAAAACAAAAACAAAATTTTTGAAATTTGTATGAGATAATTATATGCAACTTAGATGGAATAATAGAAAATGAAGAAAAAAATTAACCAGTAACATCACAAAGATTTATGGCATCTGCCATAGACTCGAGTCTCGACGACTTACTTGTTTTTGCTAGAGAGACGAGCACTCGGAATACACAAACAACAAGAGAGCGAAGAATGTTCGAACTTGGTGATATTTGATCCTAGTATTTTTACATGAATTACATCTCCAGGTATAAGACTAAATTTGGTGGTTTCATTTCCTTAAGCGACAGCCAGTGAGGTGTTGCACCCACCCCACGGCGGCTTTCCAAATAAAAAAGACGAACATTTAGGGTTTTAGGGGTACTTTAGGAATATTGGACCTTTAAATTAGCGGCGGCTATCAAAACTAAAAAGATTAACATTAGGGTTTAAGAGATAGTTTAGGAAACTTATATTTTGTGATCCGGATAAGCAATAGCGTGTCACTCTACTAATTATTGCACTAAAAAATAATACTAACGTTTACAAACTCTTTACAAAATATTTTAAGTGACAACGACAAATTTAACACAAAAGGTATTGTCATTATATTTATTATACACTATTTGACCAATATATTTAGTAATAATTAAAACCGGGTAGCGGTAGTTATTGTCACTCTCTAGTACGGGTGGTAAATGAAAATGCAAATAGCACTCCTCGAACTGTATAAAAAACCTGATCCATGATAGATAGTAAAATAAACCCAAAAACTAGCACACATATATATAGGGAAAAAGGTTATGAAAATACCTGAGAGGTAGAAGAACCATTTGCAGTATGGGATTGTTGATCATTGTTTTTGTCGGAAGATGGTATTCCTAGCCTCAGGGTGAGGTCCACCAAACAATCCGTACCTCCTAGATTGGCTTCATGTTGATCAAAGTTGGTCATTTCGAAACCATTTTGAACACCTTTGGGATCCATATGTTTTCTCTGGAAATCGATCGTATCATATCAAAGTTAGATCTTTCAAGATAAGTAAGTCCATGGAGAGAGAGAGAGAGAGAGAGAGAGAGAGAGAGAGAGAGAGCTCTATCCAGTCATGCATGAAAGTTGAAACTGAAAGACATGATGGCGCAAAAATAGAGAATGATCTGGAAGGCTGACACACATACACACATACACACATACACACACAGACTAGAAAGGGACAACATTTTCCATGAGCAGATACCAAAAGAACATCATTAAGACTGCAGATCTATCTAGGGTGTGAGAATGTGTGAGATCAGAATCAGATTAGACAAGAACATCACTAGTAGTGTTACCTTTGATTCTAAACCTAGATATAAACGTGCATATATTTGAACTTTAGTCCTTTTATTACGTATGTTGTTTTGAATATACACGTCAGTACAAAGCTGTATATACATTCATATTCATAAGTACATTAATATATATATATATATATAACTTATGAGTTTACTGAAAAAAAACCATCTTATCTAAAGATGAAAATCTAAATGCCTCTTATGATTTTGAATAATCAATAACTAATGGTCTATATGCATATATATATATATATATATATATATATATCTAAAAATTCCTAAAAACAGGGAGAAACATAGAGGTACATGTAAATGTTATGCACAAATTTATCACAATATATATATATATATATACAGAAATTCTTTTATGCGGACCTCCGGATGTTATTATTGTGTGGACATCATGTATTTTTTCACTACTCCTCATTGCTTTCCTCCCTGTTTACTATGGCATTCGCACGATAATTACGTGATGACATTCGAATGAGAAAATAATTGATATATATATATATATATATATATATATGATTTTTTAATTTGGGACAAGATCGGATAAAAGCGATCAATATCAAAAGTGTTGAAAGGCACCAAAAGTGTGTCCCTGTTGCATATATACATAATAGATCATGAATCTCCTAACATATATACACATAAATCTTTTATATATATTATACAAACGAACCAAAATATCCGATCCATATATATTTAACTTAATATTTATATAGATAATTAAAAATCTATAATTTTGACAACAAAAAAATATCATGATCAAGATAAAAAATAAATGGATCTCCCATTTTTTCCCTTTTTGATCTGTTTTGATGTATGAAAGATCTACAACCCTTCCCTTTAAACTCCACAGCTATCGATATATAGATCTTTCATGCAAAATAGAGAGAGAGAGAGAGAGAGAGAGAGAGAGAGAGAGAGTTGATCATGAGCAAATGTTGATCTCCCCCTTTTCGACTCTCAACATCGATCAGTCACATAGCTACTGTATACACAAACAGACACACATTTGCACACCAAAAGGGTGATGAGAGAGAGAAAAAAAATGGAAGAAAGGAGAGACTTACAGGGCAGGAGAGTAGAAATCTAGTGATGCAAAATGGTGTTTGGTATAAGAGTTGGAGGCTATGAATGTGCTTGGAATGGGAATGAAATGCCAAATTTATAGAAGTCGTCCCAGAAGGAAAAGGGATGGTCTTTTATGGAATGTCCAATAAAAAATCTTACGGAAAATTGTTTATACATGAATTCAATGCCAACAAAAATATTTATATGCTTCTTTTTTTCTTTTTCTTTTTTCTTTTTGATCTGTGAACAGCAGTAAGCTTCACACACAGAAGTGTAAACATATATCATGTATAAACAATTTGAATAAAAATGGACCTGGAATTTAGATTTTTTATATATGGAGTTGCAGGATAAAATGGACCTGGAAATTTGAATAAAATCCAATCAAATGGCTTGGTCCCTTCCAGAATGAGTAACGCTCCAGGACCAGGATTAGGGTATCTTTAAGGCTTTACAACACAACATATCCAGCAATTTTCTTTTGTTTTGGTAACCATGTAATGGTGGTTTGTCCGTACTACTATGCCTCATAACTTTTGGGCTGGCATGCCTCAACCCATTTATATATATATATATATGTGTGTGTGTGAGAGTTGGTATGCTATAAAAAGATAATTTCTGTATTATTTGGACTTTTATATTTTTATTTGTATTTTTGTCTCGTATTTATATCTGAGGGTTGGTGTCCTGACAAGATATAATGTCCTACCTTGTTTGAAAATTTATATATGGTAAAAGAGCTGGACCATACTCTGTATCTTCATCATATGATGAACTTACTGCAGGTTCACATACACTTAAGCTTCATGTCACCCATCACCTCATCGCCTAGTTAGTAACCGGTGACGTAGAACATTTGGCGTGCGTATTTTCAACAACAAAAAAACATTCGTTTCTCATACACTCTCAATCATACAAAAAAACACACATTTTTTTAAAACCATATGTATTATCCACATACATTTTTTTAATGTTTCATATATATATTTTTAATAATCCAAGCATTATTCGTGTACACGTACGCAATTTTTATTCATATTTTTCTGTCCCATACTTTACTAATCCTTAATTTCCTTTATATTTAGATATATCAAACAGTCTCGTATATAAACTTCTGGAATCACCCCAATTTTCCTTAACGTTCACTTTAAAAAAAAAAGAAGTTAATTAATGAAGTTCAAGCCACAGAAAGGCAAATTTGTTGAAGGTGCTACAATAGTATGATAAATTGATGCAAAAAAAAGAAAAGGAAATTGACTTCAACGAGCTTATTCACTCTTTGAACTCCGTTGTAAAATAAGGAAAGATCAGAAACGTTTTTTTTTTTTTTTTTTTTTTTTTGGGGTCAAAATTAGAAACGATGATATATCATAATTTAACTGGTATTTGTGTTTAATAAAACATGGAATAATAAGTACTTTTCTTTTACTTCTGGCAACCAAAAAAAAAAAAAAAAAACACTACGTTTTTACTTGGTTTGTTAAATCCCATATTCAAATATTAGATCCAAACTCATAATTTAGTTTAGTGGTATTCCATGTTCGAAGTGCTATGGACGAAAATTTGAATCTATTTTGGTTGTTTATTTGTGAAGGTGTCAAATTTTATGAGGAAAGTAATATTGCCACTTGTCGTATAACTCGAAAGTGCAAGCTTTGTACAGAAAAACAGTTACCAAAAATGTAGACAAAATAACAAAGAAACTACTCCCCTCTCTTACTTTGGAAGGAGCGTATTTTTTTTTGTTTTTTTGTTTTCAGTACAAGCGATTGAGGAAGGGGGGTTTTGTATACTAACATTCTTTGATGCTTGGGGATTTCGAACCTCTATCCATATGATTTGAGGCCAAAAAACTCAACCAACTGAGCTAGCATCTTGTTTAGATAGACAATGCACCTTTCCAAATTTGTGCAAAAGAAAGTTGTACAATTAATAATTACTGGAAAGTTCTCCTAAGTTATAGTATCTATTCAAAATTATTATTTGTCAACGTTTATATTTATAAAACATTCTTCCTATATTCGTGTCATGTTTTACGAGTTCTACCATTTTTAAAAGAAAAGAAAGGTACAAAGGACCCACTACAACTAGTGTCGTGGTTTGGAGTAATTATTTCTCCAGGAAAGGTTATGGGTCGAGTCTTAGCTTAGCATCTATGTAGTGTGTGTGTCAGTATATTATCGCCCTTCTTAATAGAAAAGGTCCTCAAAAGAAAAGAAAGGAAATATAGTAGTATTTTAATAAAACCACAATTTGTGTTGAGTTTAGGGCCTACGATATGGTGAACAAAGTTCGGGCAGAAGACTTTAGGTTCAGAGGCTGTAATAGGGGTTTATAATGAGGGAGTCCTCAATCATCATCTGATTAATTGCAGAACTATTATTGGACAGTTAGATTGAACTCTTCAACACACCCCTCAACATAGCCGCCTTATTACAGAAGCTCCTGTAGAATTTGCTGTCTTGGTTCTAGTTCTAGAGTTTAGGGTCAGGCTTGGCGTCCAAGGTATAAGGACTAGGCCTTGAAGTGTGTGTGTTTGGTATCCAATGTCCGACTTCTATAAATTTGTCGTGGAAATTAGGATTAAAACCATAAAATGAAGTGCTAATAAGTACGAATACTTTTGTGTAGCAAATATTTAAGTATAATAGAACCATGTTAACTACACAAGGAGACTCTTGGAGTTCGGCAGCAAAACCAACAACAAAGCGCAAAATGGATCTCTTCACATTGAACAAAATGAATAGACAAAAATGGTTTTCAGGGTCCAGAATGAAAAACCACTCTGCACGAGCCGTTTAAAGTACAATTATCATAATTACTGTTGAATGAAAAAGCATTTGACAAAACAAGGTAGAATATCTGACATCACAAAGGATACTTGGGTCTCTGTGCGAATGGTCTTTTTGAAATGCTTTCTGAACCCTTCTAGTTTTTTTTTTTTTTTTTTTTTTTTTTTTTCCCCATAGGTGAGGAAGATGTCTGTAACTTTCCTTGTTGCTGCCTTGAAGCATGCTGTGGGAGCAAGACGTAGGAGCTCTCTCGCAGATGACTTTCCGCCCATTGCATCCTGCCCCCATTCCTAACTGCATCCGATTAGGCCTAGGCTTGAAGAGATTTATCTCCATTAGCCTTCTTTCTCTTCTTTGATCTTTTTGCTTGAGATTTTACATTCTTCTTTGATGTATTTGTAGAGTGTTTATGCTTCTTGCTTTCCAGTTTTGAAGGCGCTGGTTTCCCCTCTTCATCCTCCTCAGCTGAGAAGGTGTTGCTTAAAGACCCATCTTCTTCATCAGAACTGAGCACCAAGTCCTGAACAATATCTTCATCTATGGCTACTTGGTCCTGGTGCTCAGTCTTTCTCTTCCTTTTCTTCTTTTTCGTATCTTTGGGTTCTTTTGCCCTGCAAACCAATAATATTGCAACAGAAATATAAAACCAACAATTATTAGAAAACGAGAGAGAGAGAGAGAGAGAGAGAGAGAGAGAGAGAGAGAGAGTTATCGTAACCATACTTGGAATCGGTTCCTGGTAACCAGGATGAACTGAAGACAGTAGTGCCTTCCTCATCCTTGGGGTCATATTCTTCATCACTTTCCCGTACTTTACTTCCAAATACAGATGAATGCTCCCCCACAAGAACACTGGAACCCATTTGCACGTTAGAAAATGATATACTAAAGATAATACCATGAATATGAACATAATAGAAAATATGATCTCAGACCTGGATTTAAACAACGAATCATTTCTTTGTTGTGCTACTTGGCGTAGAGTTAAAACATACTTCGATAGAGGGCTTACCCCCGACTTTTTCTCATCCTATGACAACATATAAGGAATTCAGTTTCTCCAAGATTATATCAAAATTATATGAAACGAAGGGCAAAGCATTCAAGAAAGAGGTGACCAATGAATTACAACACAAATACCATTCATATGGGCTTATCAACAAATTACATCATGATGGACCTTTTTCAGATGACAAAAATGTTAGTTTGAAACATCTCTGTTCCAACAAGAAAGACATAGTTGTTTTGATTATTAAAAATATACCGCTTTTCAACACAGTGCACCAAACCAGCATGAGTTAAACTATGTTGACCATGCAGTAATCAGCAGGCTGCTGATTTAGCATCACCTATTTGTCTTTCATACCATTCAGACTATAATTATACTATTGAAAAAGAAACACCAATATCAAGCCAAGTAAAGCAGGGATAAGTAGCAACTCTTCTATCTGGTCCAGTGACTTTCACCATGTTTTATGATTATTGGCTAGTAGCAAAGTATATATACATACAACGTGTTTGACGGCCAACTCACAAAGGGAGAGAAAAAAAAAAATTATGGAAAGTGCATACCTCCAGGAAAGATGCAGCTGCAGGATCATTTGGTAGAAAAGAAATTGACATACGCCTTTCATTTGTAAACTGACAGTTAGCCTCAATCTGGGGCATAGAATAGCTGAAACATTAGCTACGTGCACGAAGGCTTTCCTATAGTTAAAGGATGCAATCATTAGCAAACAAAACATACCTGACGAATAAGCTCCCTCATTGCTTTCCGGAACCTCTCAACCTTGGTTGATTTGCAGAAGCTGCGCAATCGTACAGCTGGAATAAAAGACAACTCAGGGAAAGCAATAGAATAGCTCCACTGCGCCAAATGCTCAGCAAGCTCATCAACAACAGATAGCACACATGCCTCCTGAAATGCTCTGGTCTTCAGTGTTGGCTTGCTAACCTGAAAAAAAATAAAAATAAAAAAGTCCATAATCAACTCAATACAAACGTAGTATTGAGTTTGAAGCAGAGAATGATGTCGATACTCAAGTATACCTTAAGTATCGTACGCAAATCAAGAGCTTTGCCAACACCGCCCGTGGCAGGCCTATTCAGTTCTTTCATTTCAAGCATGTCCAAAAGTAGCATAGAAACTGGTGTGAAAGTACCCGTCGAAGCAGCAATTCGATTTAGCATTCTAACACACCTCAATCTAAGGGGAAAATATCTAGCAGTTGGAACTAGACGGGCTACCCCATAAATTATTTGGGCCAGGGGATACACAACAGGCCTAAAGTCGGCTTCTGAGCCGTAGGAAGAGATGGCCCCAGTCCAGAGCTCAAGGCAGTTCATGAACTTCCACTCATACACCTTTCGGAATGCTTCCTACAAGACACAAAGCAGCATAAGTGAAACCCAAGAAACATAGTGCATCTGCTAGGTTTTGAAATAAATATAATTGTTAGATTTTTTTTATATAAAAAAAGCAATAGAAACTAAAATTTTGTAAAATGGAGGCAGAAGCTAGCATTTTTAATTTATTCAATGTGACCAAGAAAATCTTTTTGTTTTTATGTAAATAAAGGCAGCTTAAGCTTATGTAAACAGTCAATTTTTCAGACAAGAATAACAAAATTGGTACGATGATCATTCTTAAGTCCAACTAAGATGTATGCTGCAACAGAAATGCAACAACATAACAAAGGGTAAACAATAATATCTAAAGGCTTGTAATACCTTAGTTTTTGCATTGAGTGCTTCCCGCAAAATCATTGCTAATTGTCGAATGAAAACAAAGGCATGTTGATATGCAGTGGGCAGGTCTACACCGTAGAGTTCGATTACACAATTTGCACGAAATTGGACATGTTGCAATTTTGCTGCAGTTATAAACTGGCAGTTCAAGACATAGGCTTTGTATATCCCTTTAAAGCATTCATCTAAGCAATCAGTTCCAAGCCGAACGCATAAATCTCTTAGAAACAGAAGGGAGACAAGAGGGAGGGAACCTCCCCCTAAACCCCATAAGTCTACAGCAGTCTGTGAAAAGTAATACAAATTATTTAGTTCCCACTTAACCAACATTAAAAAGAATACCATAAAGAGAAATATTAGGCTGTAAAAACCAATAACAGATATCTATTCTGAATATAACCTACATGCCCACATATAATGGAATTGGAAATTTATATAGAATGTATTGATAGCAGTGACCACAACCTCAAGCTATATCCAAAGCACAGGCAGTAGAGTAGTAAAACAAAGAAGAAAGTATTTCAAACAGAATATAAATATGTGTATCTCTGCGCTTACCTTAATGTACTTCCTTAAGAGAACAGGAAAAGCAGCCAAAAATATGGAAGAGTATTGAAGACGCCGTAAAGTAAATGATATCATTTCTGTGTCAGTCATTTGACGCAAGACATGTAAGGCATTTCCAATATATGACTTCACTAAATGGTTGTAGTTCTTCCATCGTTTTGTGTTCATCACATCTAGTATGGTCTCCTTCTTCCCACCAAAAGCAGGGAGCTCCAACAATTTTCGGATTATTCCATCCATTTCCTTAAGCACAAATAACATCACTTTATTAAAGACACTGCTAGACATAACACTGAAATCTAACATAGATTCATCCTCTTTATCATCACCATAGTGGCAGGCAGTGCGGAAAGCTTTCATTAGAGAATGAATAGCACTCAACTTCCCATCTTCTCTAATCGAGTTGCACCAGGCATCAACCATTTCACTAGTTATAACTTGTTTAGATGGTTTCTTTTTCTTTTGTAAAACATCATGACGGCCAGTCTCTTCATCCACTTGTATTTCATCATCTACTGGTGTTTCATCTTCTTTCAAGTTAGTATCTGAATCTTCCTGCGTAAAACAGGGACGGACTTAATTTCATATGTAGCATTCCCTGAGTAATACTTAAAATTTGAAAAGAAACTTTTGCATACTCACATCAATGTCCTCATCATTAAATTGTAGAAGTTCCTGGTCATGCTCTTTTAAGAAATCATAGAACTCTGGGTCCTGCAGGTTAAGAATCATTAATAACTTCATTACTTAAGTGTAATAGCATATAAAAAAACACAAATACAAAGTCATAAAATCAAGAAGTTATCAGCCAACCACAGTTTCCTTAGTAGATGGCAAATGCAGGTAACACATCAAACTTTAAAGATTACATCCCGCATCCAATTAAAATCTGGGCCAATGCAATTCAACCAAAGCAGCTACAGAGCCAAAGAGTTGTTATGGAATAACAAACAAATGAAAAAACTTTGAAATTGATATCTCAGAAATGTAACCCAACCTCCCACTAAATCAAATCCTAACTAAAGTATGAAAGCTGCAAATACATTCTCAAGTGCATGTTCTTATATACTCAGATAGGCATATGCATATAAACATTAACAAAAATACACAAATATGAATACTCGTCACAAATTATGGCCAAAAAAAGAAAAAAATGTACACAGTAAAAATCACACATACTTGTATAAATGGCAAAGCAGAAGTTCTAACCTTTTCACTAAGTCTTTCCAGTTGGTCCTTATGTTCTTTCGCCTGACCTGGAGACTTGGAGCTTTTCTGGCTTTTGTTCCCATCTTGGTTTTTTCGACTTTTCGAATTTGTCACTGAGATTACAATTAAAGCAGTGGAATTTTAACACTTAAAAGTAAACATCAGCTTGAATATGCATAAAGCACAAACACAGATAGAATAAGAAAACTGTTGCACATAGAGAGAGAGAGAGAGAGAGAGAGAGAGAGAGAGAGACCTGGGTGTTGTTCTTCCATGACGATAAAGGGTTCCTGCAAACGAAAAAATAAAAATGGGAGCTGAGAGGCTTAATTCAATCTTTAATTGAAAAACCTGGGCATCGGAAACACACCAATCCAAACACGGCTTTAGAGAATTTTGAGAACATGAAAAGGAGAAGGGAATTTACCTTAACCTCTTTGCTCCAACTCTGAGAAACGACCACCAAAAACCCTAACGTTCAGTTTTGAGGTTTTGACTATTTCCTTGACTTTCTCTCCTTTGTTTTTTTCTAGGCCTGGGCACGGTTCGGGTCGGGTCAAATTTTGACTGACCCGTGGGCCGAACCGACCAGTACTGCGGTTCTCGGGTTGGATCGGGTCTAAAATGAAACCCGAAGTTGGGCCGACCCGAACATACAAGGTTCGGTTCTGGTTTTTTGGTCGGTTCTGGGTTGAGCCCAAAATCAATATTGTTGAATTTTCAAAAGCCCAATATTGTTTATTTTTTTTAACAATACCAGTTTTTCAAGCAGCCCATCAATTAAAGGTTTTCCTTGCCCAAATTATGTAAATTCAACTATAACCTGTTTTTTTTTTTTTTTTTAAAAAAAGTATCTAAACTATCAAATTAAATTTCACAATCATCATAAAACTACGAAATTAAATTTTACAACCCATGACCAAAAAAAAAAAAAAAAGGTAAAGCACCAAATATATTCACTTGTATCAGTTAAGGGAGCTGCAAACAAAACATGTTTTGCAGCTCCCATGGCTTCTCCATCATCATTGTTCCAATTCGACAAAGTGTCAAACCTGCATCCTGATCAAATATCACAACTATAGAATATCAGAGCAGGAAATGATTAGTTCAGCACAAAATGACAGAATCTAAACCTTTGAAAAACAAATATAGACCAGTCATTCAATCAATAAATAATTATTCAATAAAAAAACTAATTAACCCAAATATTAGCATTCATTCATCAATAAGATGCTAACACAAACATGCTACATAAGGAAAAAAGGGAGAAAACAAATAAAAGAATGAATGCATTTAATCAACAACAAGTTAAGTAGATTCATGCAAAAAATACAGATTCAAGACAACTCAATTAAATAAATTGAAACAGATTCAAGGCTAACAATCGAACCTAAAATACACAGATAAAAAAATCAGAAATTAAATCTGAAAACAATAAAGAAAGCATCCAAACATAAACAAAACTAAATTCCATGTATGTCTACGTCTAGGAAAATGTAGTAATAGAGTGCAGAAGGGCAAAGCTAAGCCTGAATTTCATCTTTCAAATTGATGAAAACCACATTGCTAATTTATTCATAAATTTTATCACATCGAAATCAATTATATTAATACGATACCTCAGTGCAAAGACACAATTCGGGGCAATTCGGACCACTGTGATCATGTTACAAAGAACAAATTAGATAATTCACAACATTGAGTACAGAAAAATTGAACAGAGTATACAATGAAATCATTGACATGAAAATGTCATAGTATAAGAGTGCTTACCAGAAAGCTGCAACGCAACAATCTGCAGAACAAACAGAACACAGGAAGATTAAAATTGAAGGTCAGATCATATTCACATAAAGAAAGAAAATACCAAAAATCCATAGATCTAAAGTAAAGCCATGTGGAGCTGATGATTTAAAAATATATAATTCTAATTCTCCCATTCCTTTTAAGCCACACACAGAGATTGAGATAGAAATATTTATACCTTCAATTTTGCCTATTAATCCAAACCCACAGAGACTAAGCACAACAACTGCAAAATTAAGAAAAAATTGCGTTAATTTCAACAGAATACCAAAATTTCGAAACCCTAATAATCTACTAAATTAGGGAAAATGAAAACAACTAAGAATCCAAACCAAATACATACAAATTACCTTAGAATGAACCAGAGCCCTCCAAAATTTACAAGGATTCGCTCCAAAAACCAATGATATTGGATTGATGTTTGGTTAGGTTTGGAGAAAGAGAATGAGTCTCGCGTCTCTAAGAGACTTAAAGATGTGACTAAGAGAGAGAGAGAGAGAGAGAGAGAGCGAGTGCGATAGAGACGAGTTGAAGGAGAGACAGAGAGACGGAGAGAGCGCGCGATAGAGATGGCGGCCGATGAGGTAGGGTTAGTCTCAGATCGGGAGAGAAATAGTGTAGGGTTTCGTGAGTGAGAGATGATACAGAGTGAGTCTGAGAGGGTTAGTGAAAAAATAATAAATTAAAACTTGAGAGAGGTTCTGATATAGTGCAAGCAAACCCACCCAAAGTTCTTATTTAAGCCAATGAGACAACGCCATGTGTCAAATGTTTATATAATTAAATAATGGTCGGTTCGGGTCAGGTCCAACGGTTTAAAAAATTTTGGACCCGAAGCCTGAACCGAAGTCAACGGTTCGGTTCAGGTCCAGCGTTGACTTTTTCGGTTTGGTCAAAAAAACCTTATTTTTCGGTTTGGTTTGGTTTGGTTCGGTCGGTTTGATCGGTTTATCGGTTTTTATGCCCACCCCTATTTTTTTCTTTCTCCATTAGCTTGTTTGGGTTAGAGCCTCAGCATCAAGCTTTTGGGCCGGGCTTAAACGCCATGGTACCAAAGAAAGAAAAATTAGTATACAGTGATAAAAAAAACTTGAATAATAAGAATATCATAAATGAAATTTTGGTTTTGAATTTTGTGAATCAGGTTTTTTCTTTTGTAATAGGTTAATGAAGTGGTCCAAATTAGGTGGGTCTATTTAAATTTATAAGGGAAAAAACTATTTTGTCCATCGGCGATCATCCCTTAGATTAACTTCGACTGCTACGTAACCAACCAAATGAAGCTTTACTTTGTGCTTAACTTAAGTTTTTATATTATTTATAATATTATTGTTGAACACCAACGTACATTTTTCTTTTTTGTTACATAAATTATCATTTTCTCTTATAAAATTATAAAATTACACAATTATTCACTAATTAAAATAAACAAAAGGTAAACCTTACTATATATTTTCTTTAGGGAGTTTTGGTTTAAACTTAATAAATACTTTAATAATTTACGAACCTCTTGACACAAACAAGGTTGTTGTAATGGTTTGGGATTGAGGTTTCTAAAAACGCCATTCCACCACATTGCTTCAACCGCTCTCTCCTCCGCTCCTTCTCCTATGTCCTATTCGACCTAACCCTGTCCTTCCTCCCCTACCACATTGCCACCTCATACTTCCACCTCCTCCCTCACCCCCTCCTCCCCTCCCCTACATCTCTTGGCCCATCTATTGGATCCTCTAAGGCTGCATGCTAACCAGTGTGTGGATCATCGCACATGAATGTGGCCACCATGCCTTCAGTGACTACCAAATAGTGGACGACGTCGTTGGCCTCGTCCTCCACACTGCTCTTCTTGTCCTTTATTTCTCATGGAAGTACAGCCACCGCCGCCACCACTCGATCGACATCGGTTCGATGGAGCGGGAGGAAGTGTTCGTTCCAAAACCAAAGTCTAAGATGCCATGGTACACCAATTACTTCAACAACCCACCAGGCAGGCTCTTGGTTATTCTTGTCACTCTAACAGTCGGCTGGCCCTTGTATTTGGCTTTCAACATCTCGGCCCAGGAATACGACCGGTTTACATGCCACTACGATCCCAACGGCCCTATATTTTCCAACTGGGAGAGGCTCTAAGTACACATTTCTGACCTCGGGATCATGTCTGCTATTTATGTGCTCTATAAAATTGTCATGGCCAAAGGGTTTGTTTGGCTTGTTTGTGTTATGGGGTGCAATGATTGTGGTTAATGTGTGTTGTGCTAATCACATACTTGCAGCACACACATCCTTCGCTGCCGCACTACGGCGAGTCAGAATGGGATTGGCTGAGAGCATAGTCTGAAATATCGATAATATCGACGAAATATCGAGGATATTTCGGTTTTTTCGAATCACGGATATTTCGGAACATATCCATGTACATATCGTATAAATATCGACAATATCGACGATAATATCGGAAAATATCGATATCGATAATTTCGCTCACATTTCAGCAATATTTTGTCAAAATATCGATGTAATATCACTAAAATATCGAAAATATCGATGTGCAGGAAAAAAAAAGAGTAAAAAAAAAAGGGAAAAAGGGGAGAAAAAAGAACAAAGGGGATATGAACCCCTCCCATTTTACTCCTCCAACATCTTAAATACCATATCACTTATGTTTTTGTAATAATATGCTAAAATATTTATATTTATATGGGTGGTATGTTAATAATTACATGCAAAACTATTTTGGAGATTTATCATTTGATGACTACTCTTCACAATACACTTACTCTACACATAGAGATGATGAAGATAGTGAAAATTTTGAACCTCATAGGAACTCTATGTGGTACTAAGTCACTCATGTATCTTACCATGCAATGTATAAAGTGTAAAATATTGTAGTAAATCATTATATATAAATGATTATGGTGTGTTTAATATTTTTTCATTAATTATTACATATTTTTTACACTCATAGTGTTTGGCCTCTTGCTGTATAATCAACTTAAATTAGTTAAATCCATCATGCAATGCATTTCCTTCTAATTTTTTGTGATAAACTCATAGATAATTGACTAAATAAACATTCTCCAAAGTTTCAATAAAAATTTCCAAGTTTTTCTTACAATTTCCGTGGTTTTTATTCAATTTTTATCGATATCGATAATATCCCGATATTTCCATCGAGATTTCCATATTTTTGGACTACCGATGTTTCCGATATCATCGATATTTTAGACCTTGGCTGAGAGGGGCTTTGGCGACTGTGGACAGAGACTATGGGGTGCTTAACAAGGTGTTCCATACACATGTTGTGCACCATCTCTTCTCTACAATGCCGCATTATCATGCAATGGAAGCAACCAATGTGCTCAAGCCTATTTTGGGAGAGTATTATAGTTTTGATGCAACTTCAATTTGGAAGGCTCTGTGGCGGGAGGCTAGAGAGTGCCTTTTTATTGAACCTGATGAGGATGGTGCTCAAAACGATATGTTTTGGTACCGGAACAAGTTCTGATTGGGGGCAAAAGCTTTAAATAGTGTGGTTTAAAATGTAATGTATGTTGTTTTAAATAGTGTCCATAAATAAGATACAAATTGGAAGGGTGCCAAGTATATTCGAATATTTAAATAGTATAGTGGCGCGTTTATACTTTTTAAATATATTATTTTTTTAATTATTTATTAATATAAAAAATAAAAAACAAAGTCTATAAAATAATTTAAAATAATTAATTACTATTAATTATGTAATTTATGAAATCATTAAAATATTAAAATATTCACTGAAGAAATAATAATGAAAACATAATTACAAATTAAAGTAATTATAAAAGCCTAAGATATTACTTAATTACATATATAATAAATCAAAGAAGTTGGCCAAAAAATAAAAGTGAAGAAACTAATTTTATATTTTAAAAATAAATATAAAAAAACCAAGAAAACCTATCCCGACGAAAATTCATCAGCAAGGGTATAAGCTAGCAAATATTTGCCGGATTAGACCTCTCCTGACGAAAGTTACCTCTACCAACAAAACTTCGTCGGTAGAGGCCTAATCCAGCAAAGTTTCACTGGGAAAGATATGTTCCAACAAACATTGGTCGAGATAGGTTTTTTTTTTTTTTCTTTTCATAATAAGTATAAACTTAGTATCTTTAAGTCAATAAACATTGGGCGGTTATACTCGATTTTTTTCTAATTTAAAAAAATAAATAGTATAGCCAAATCCAAAGCCGAGCCTATAGCCAAGCCCATTAGCCCAACTCTCCAATGTTAATTGCACTTACCAAACCATCATAGTGCTTAGTTTATAAACACCCTTATAGGAGTGTAGATTTTCGATGTTGGATTTTCACAAAGGGCACCTCAAAAGATAAGCCTACAGAGAAATCTATTTTTTTTTTAATTGTTGGTGCAATGTGGAAATATATTTAAAGTGTATAGCCACTCGGCTATACTCTACAAAAAGAATATTTTAGAGGTCTAGGATTATTCACTATAGAAATAATAATTAAAATATAATTACTAATTTAACTAATTAAATGAGGCAAAAAAATTATTTAATTACTAAAAATAAAAATTTTAAAAATTAATTAACCTTAACATACTGATTTTAGGAATTTTTTTTTTTTTAAAAAAAAAAAAGTATCGCCGGGCGGCTATACACGTTTTGTCTTTTTTTTTTAAAAAAAAACTCGTATAGCCCAACGGCTATACTCTCCGAATTTAAAAAAAAAAACATAATGTAGCCATCCGGCTATACGCGCTTTTTTAAATTTTATTTTAAAAATAGTATAGTCGACCGGCTTTACTACTTTTTGACACGTGGCGCTTAGGGGATAGGCAGGTTTTTTTTTTTTCACAATATCGTATAGCAGGGCGGATATACATGGTTTGTTATTTTTAAAAAATAGTATAGCCGTGCGGCTATACTCGGTTTTAGTAATGTTTCTTAAAAATAGTATAGCCGCACGGCTATACTCCGTTTTTTCCTTTAAAAAAATAACATAGCCGCGCGGCTATACTCGGTTTTTTTACCTAATTTTATTTTTAAAATAGTATAGCTGTATGGCGATACTCGTTTTAACCTAATTAAATAATAATAATAATAATATACCCCTTGAGTAGCAGAATATGGATTTGTCTTTTTTAATTACTTTAAGTAGTAGTTATGTTTTAGTTATTATTTACTTAGTGAATTATTTATACTTAAATATTTTATTTAAAAAAATAGAAAATTTTAATTACTATTTATTAAATAATATAATTCATGAAGTTAATTAAAAAATTCAATACTAATTATTCACTAAAGAAACAATAATTCAATATAATTACTAATTTAACTAATTAAAGTACTAAAAATAAAATTGAAAAAAATTAATTAACCAAAACATAATTAGTTTATATTATTTCAAAAAAGACCTCTCTCGACGAAAGTTCTTCGGCAAATGTCTATCCCGGTGCAATTTGAGTATTAAACATTTTCCGACGACATTTCGTCAGCAGAGGTAACGTTCGTGGATAGATGTCTAATTAGGCAATTTTTGCCGGCATAGACCTGTACCGACGAAATTTCGTTGGGAGAGGCTTTTTGTTTTAATTTTACAAATATAAAATTAGTTTCTTTACTTTTGTTTTTTTTTTTTTTGCCAACTTCTTTAGTTTAATATATGCAATTTAGTAATATCTTAGCCTTTTTGAATTACTGTAATTCTTAATTTTGTTTTATTTATTATTTCTTTAGTGAATATTTAAATATGTTATTGATTTCATAAATGACTTAATAAATAGTAATTAATTATTTTAAATTTTTTAGTGGAATTTTTTATTTATTTTTATTTTTATATATTAAATAATAATTAAAATATAACATATTTAAGGAGTATAGAATCATTGTATTAATACAATAAGTAATGTGTCTATACAAGAACAGATTATACAAGGTATAGCTAGAGTATTATCCATTACGTTTAGGCCATTACCAAGGTATAGCTATTGTCCCCTTTTGGTTTTTTACTTTTCCAAAGTTATTACCCGTATAAAGAATTTAGCATTTTCCCATTTAATACTTGTATTATGCATGTACGTATGTATTTTTTAATAATACTTTCATTTTTCGTATGTCTTAAAGACTCGATATAATGATAGCAAACATGTAATACACATATTGTACACGTCGCACGTATTTTAATGATTATTTAATATCAAAGAACAAAAAACAAAGTCCACAAAATAGAACAAAAAACAAAGTCCACAAAATAATTCAAAACAATTAATTACTATTTACCAAGTAATTTACGAAATCAGTAAAATATTTAAATACTTATTAAATAAATAATAATTAAAACATAATTACTAATTAAAGTAATTAAAAAAAGGCTAAGGTATTGCTTAATTAGATGTATTAAATTAAAGAAGTTGGCCGAAAAACAAAAGTGAAGAAACTAATTATATATTTTTTAAATTAATAAAATTAATAAAAAGCAAAACAATCTCTCCAGAAGAAATTTCGTCAGGAGAGGTTTTAAAAAAATAAAAAAATATAAACTTAGTATCTTTAGGTCAATATTTTTTTTTCTTTTTAGTAATTAAATAATATCATAGCCTAATTTAATTACTTTCATTAGTAATTATGTTCTAACTATTATTTCTCTAGTGAATAATTAGTATTAAATACTTTAATTAACATCATAAATGATATTACTTAATAAACAGTATTTATTTTTTCAAAATTTTAAATTTAATAAAATTCTTAAATATTAATTATTCACTAAGTAAACAATAATTAAAACATCAATAATAATTAAAGTAATTAAAAAAGAGAAATTCATATTATGGTATTTATAGAGTATAGCTTCATGGCTGTACTTTTAAAATATTCTATTTGTAGAGTATAGCAGCGCGGTTATACTATTTAAAATAAATAAATAAATAAATAAATAGGGCCGCCTAGGTTCTATGCGGGTCCTTTTAAATAAAATAAATAGTATATACTCTTTCAATATCTAATGGGTGCCTTTTTTTAAAAAACAATATTTCTCCCTAATTTTCCTTTGTCGATAAGACTATAGTTTAGAGCATTATCCATTACGTTTAGGTCCTTACCAAGGTATAGCTATTGTCCCCTTTTGGTTTTTCACTTTTCCATAGTTATTACCTGTATAAACAATTTAGCATTTTCCCATTTAATATTTGTATTATACACGTACGTATGTATTTTTCAATAATACTTTTGTTTTCCGTATACATCTTAAAGACTCGATATAATGATAGCAAATGTATAATACACGTATGCACGTATTTTAATAATTATTTAATATCAAAGAACAAAAATCAAAGTCCACAAAATAATTCAAAACAATTAATTACTATTTACCAAGTAATTTACGAAATCAATAAAATATTTAAATATTCACTAAAGAAATGACTGCTGGTGGGCGAGGTCAGATTTGTCATTTCTATACTAGTCCTCATCATCCCTCATTTATGTAACAATGTAAATTTTGTAAGAACAATTAGGAAATATATATTTGTATAATGTTTGCCTTCGTTTGAAGTAATTTTTCACTGTGGTGGTGTGGTTGCTACTTGCTATATAGTGTTACACATTCACATATTATAACATGTGTGGATATGTGTTACTTTGAAGGCAACATGAAACATTTCTTTTTCAGTTCGATGAAATTTATAAAAAAAAAAAAATTGACTAGGCAACCCTAATTTGCGACAATTCACCTAATATAATCTAAATTACGAGAATGGAAATTCGAACTCCGGTGTAGAATGAGGAGCACTAGCTCAACTTGGCTAAGCCCATCTGCAAGCTATCACGCATTATCAATCAAGACTGAATTAATTAAAAGGGAAAAACTACAAAGCAAATACAACAAAATTTGAACTCAAACATAAGAGAATAAGAGGCTAATTATCAAAAGATCAAAATTCTTTAAATTAATGTCTTTTATTGCCTAGAAGTAGGTCCCTCTTCATCTCCATCCTTCGACTTTTTTTCTTCTCGTTTCCCCGAAGGCTCTTCAATTCCTTTGGTACCTTCGTTAGTACTTGGCCCACTTGGATCATTGATACTCATGGTGGGGGGATTGGTTGCAGTGCGAGAAGATGAGCCATTCTCAAACCCTGGACTATGATGTACGTAGTCAAAGAATGAATCCCCGGGCTTGAATCTTTTTCCACTTGTTGCAACTTCCAGTTTCCTTTTCTTTGCATGGGAGCTCATATGTCCCCCCAAGGCACTGCCGCTTGCAAACGACTTACCACACTCGAAGCACGTATACTCACCCATGGGTTTGGGCCGCCGGGGCCGAGACGACGTCGTTGCAATAGCAATAGAAGCAGCAGCAACTGTCGTAGTAGTGCTTTCCCTCGCAACAAGAGTTTGTTGGTGATCGTCTCGGGGTTCTTCTTTAATGATGGAAGAGGAAGTAGAAGGCTCGTGATTTGGGACAAACTGCGATTGGGATGAAGTGGGAAATCGAGTGGCTCTTACTAGGGTTGGCAGTGAAATTTGGTTGTCGCTCATGATGGATGCCCTTCCAATGTTGATATTGGAAGAGAACGATGGAGGTGGTCTAAATCTAGTTGCCGCATACATGATGGGGTTAGGACTAATATTTCCATAATGATAGGTTTGTGATGAACTTTGTTGGTTCCTCATGACTCCAGTGCGGTCATGGAATCCAGACAAAGTTGTAGGGCTTGAAATGTTATTTAAGGGGAAATGGGGTGCAAGTGCAACTCTAGGTGGTTGAAATCTCATAAAGTTGAGATTAAGGGCGTGGTTTGGAAATGTTGGACCAGTTTGGGTTGGTTGAATTGGAACATGAGTTTCCCTGATCATCATGTGTGGGTTGCTCATGATAAGGCCTGGTGGGGGCGGTTGATATGATCTTATCATGGGGATCACGGGTCTATCTGGGAAGACCACTCCGCCCCAATATGCAGGAGATGATGGGGAATGAAGTAGATGCATGTTTTGGAAGCCTGATCTCACTGCAGGCAAGCCATTCAAACCATAAGTAGTGGTAATAATAGTTGTGGAGTAATTATTGGACCTGTAGACCATTTGTGTGTGGATGAGACCATTTGTATTGTTGATGCTGCCTATTTGGTTGTGAATGTCGCTTGGGAAAGCCATGGGTACTAATTAAAAGTTGGAGAGAGAGAGAGAGAGAGAGAGAGTCCAAAACAATGGAATTTGGAGAGTTGTACTGAGTAAGTGAGTAAGAGAGTATTGTGCCTAATTGAGTTGTACTGTGTACTGCTATATAGTCTTTGTCATGGCCCCATGAAGTTCGAGAGGGCTTGCATGAAAGGAAACTTAGTTACTACTTCTTAATGACTTAAGGTAACTTTTACCCTAAAAGCAAAGGGTTTTGCTGGCATAGGTCAAATGCATGTATATGACGAGAAATTCATTTTCTTACAATTTGTGAAATATAGAAAATGATATCCGGTGATTATATATATAATCAAAAATTTCTGGTGATCCCAAACACAAAAATCTGATGAGAATTTTAATTTTTACTAACCAAATTAATTAAAAAAATTATAATTGTTCTACCATTCAAACCCAACTTTGTGGTTTAGCAGAGATTAACCCATGTAAAAAAAAAACTTTCAAGTTATGAAAATGGCACAAATTAACCTCCACCTAGCTAGCTAATACAAAGCTGGTTGGCAACATGGCACAAAATAAACCTAGGGTAGAAAAATATTCAACTTATGGAAATAGTACAAATATTTCATAATTTCCATTCAAGTACTGGGAGTAGCCAAGAATGCACATACATGTATCTGCAGTCATTTCTGTTTAGAAATGCATTTAATTTGTGCACCTCTCTGAGGATATGCTCCACAGCTTTCATATGCCATGCATGGATTTCAGTTTTCTGCAATATTTTACTCTTCTTCCTAATAAACCCAAAACATACGACTTTGGTCATATCACGAAAATATTGATAAATGTATTACTCGTGGCAAAACCCATTAAACTTTTCTACCCAAAAAAGGAATTAATCCCTGGCTCTATACACGTACCTTATATGCCTCAAATTGGCTCTCATAATATATTAAATACAAATTGGTTCTAATTGAGTTTGAGATAAATAATCGGAGTTTAGTAGAACAATATTGTTTTTAATTTATAAGTTGTGTTTTGGTATATGGATGCCCTTGGGTGTTTCTGTTTTAAAATTTAGTTATATTCAAATTGGCGCGAAGCGTTGACCGTTATATTGAAACGTATGTATAACTTGAATTGAAGGCAACACTAATCGTTTTTATTTTATTTTATATAGAAACTTAGTTATAGTTAAATTGGCGGCAACACAGACCGTTGTACAAAAGCTTAGTTGAAATTACTTTAGCGGCAATATTATGTATAATCGTTCTGAGATAGTTATCAAACTACTATTAACTAAGATGTATCTCTTTTTGTTGTAATGACCAAATCAAATCATTAAAATCAAAGCGAGCTGGAATACATTATCCAAAAGCCAAACGGTGAAAGTTTCAATGCGAGAAGATAGCCATTCTCAACCCTAGAATGTGGTCAGAGAATAATGAGTCCTCAGGCTTGAATCTGTTGCCATTTATTGCAGCTTCCAATTTGCTATTCCTTGTATAGGAGCTCAAATGGCACTGCCACTTGCAAATGATTTGCCACACTTGAAGCACTAATGCTCACTCAGGGCTAGGGGCTCGGGCTATTGTTGAGACGACGTTGCCGCAACAACAACAACAATATGAGATTGGCACTGCAGCTTGGTTGTTGCTCATGATGGTTGCCCTTCCAATATTGATATTGGATGAGAATGATGGAGGTGGTGCCCTATACATGATTGGGTTATGACTAATATTTACATAATGGTTTTGTGATGAGAAAGTTGTAGGGCTTGCAATATTATTTAGGGGGAAATGGGGTGCATGTGCAACTGCAGGTGGTTGAAATCTATTAAGATTGAGATTAAGGGTGCTGTTTGGAAATGTTGGACGGGTTTGGGTTGGTTGAACTTCCATGATCATCCCGTGTTGGTTGATCATGGCAATGTCATGTCCACCTCGTGGACGTGGTTGATATGATCTCATCACAGGAATGACAGATGTATTTGGGAAGACTGGTATGCCCCGATATGCGTCGAATGATGAGGCATGAATCAGATGCAAGTTTTGGTAGCCTGATCTCACTGCAGGTAAGCCATTCAAATCATAAGTAGTGCTAATAGCAGTATGAGTAGGGCTATAGGATGAGTTCAACACCCTTTGTGTATGTATGATATGGCTATCATGATGAGATATATTGGGAATGGGCAAATGGATGTTGGTGCTTGAATATATGTGAGGGTGAGGGATTTGGTTGTACACGTCCTTTGGGAAATCCATGGGTACTAATTAAGAGTTTATGTAAAGGAGAGGACAGTGAGAGAGAGAGAGAACTAAAACAATGGGATTTCGAGAGTGTTGTGCTAAGTAAGTGACTATTGTGCCCAATTGACTTGTACTATGTATTGTTATATAGACTTTTTCATGGGCCCGAGAGCCCACATATAGAAATGGGCATGAAAGCAAACTCGGTTAGTTTCTTTATGACTTAGGGTAACTTTTTTTGGTCAAATGACTTAGGGTAACTTTAGCAAAGGGTTTGTTGGCACACCTCAAATGCATGCATATGGGAATTTCATTTTCTTACCATTTGCAAATCTAGGAAATCCTATACGGTGATTTTATCTATGGAAAACCAAAAAAAAAGAAAAAGATGAGTTTTTGCACCTCTCTAAGGCTATGAGCTTTCATCCCGAAATAGGGACCAGGTATGAATACCATCCTTATCCCCACTTTCTATATCTGCCCTGTCTTTCCTACCACTCTCGCTAAGAATTATCAGAGAATCCTCATCTCCGTCCCAACCACTCCTAGAATTCCAGAATTCTTTTATATAAAAAGAATTCTACATTATAACAGTTATCTTTCACCTTAAACTATCATTTTATTATTGGATGGCCAACACAAAATCGCGGGAAAAGCTTGGCCGTGGACTTGAAATTAACTTAGTTCTTAAGTAAATTATCATTCAACAAAATGGTAATGTTGTTTCTTTTTCCCTGACAACGCACACTCACCAACCATATAGTAATAGTACATTCAATTTGAGGCCAGATATGATAATTATTGCAACAGCCATATATATATATATATATATATATATATATGTAACCCTATGTTATATATACCTGAAGACTTCTGGCTCCCACTTAAACATAGATGAAACTCATTAATTTCTTCATTTTGTGTATTAATTAAGTTCATAATAAGAACAACACCATAACAAAATGGGCTGGGCTCCATTGGGCCTACCCAGCCCACAATCCTAACTTTCAATTTCTGAAAATGGCACAAATTAACCTCTCTCCGCGTAGCTAATACAAAGTGGGTTGGCAATTTGGCACAAAATTAACCCTTTTTTTTTTTTTTTTGGTCTGAAATATGGAAATTTCATAAAAAGGCAAACAGCCAAGAGAAGTACACAACCTATAAAGTAGCTAGGCACAACGAAACAACAAGAAATAAAACATCACAGCTGCATGGAAGGAGGACTAATAAAAAGACGTAGTCATAAGACAACCGGATACGTCGAGAAGCCCACACAACCGCAAACATTAAGCACTCCTTGGGGGGCATGGTAAACCATCTTTGTTCAGGAATTGGTACAAATATTTCATGCTTTCTATTGAAGGAAGGAGTAGCCAAGAATGTACATACATTGTATCTGCGGTCGTTTCTTTTTAGAAATGCGTTTAATTTTTGCACCTCTCTAAGACTATGAGCTTTCATTTGCCATGCAAACAAACTGCATTAAATAAGCAGCCGGTTTTCAGTTTTTTAACATTTACTCCTCCTCCTAATAAGCCCAGAAGGGACAGATTCCTTCTTATCACAAAAATAATGACCTCGGTCACATCTGACTTGGCCACTCGTGGCAAAAACACATTAAAAATTTTAACCCAAAAAAGAAAAACGTTACGGGCACCAACTTGTTCATTCCTGGCTATATATAACCCAATTCATTTACCTTATTTGCCTCACAACCCCTCTCATCATATATTGAACTCATTTCTCTTTCAATACGCCCAAAAAAATTATTAATCTCTCTCTCTCAGCAGCCTTTCCCAAATTTGTTCAATCAATCAACCCAATGGCTTCCTCATTGTTTCGTTTTGGCCTTCACGATGAGACCATAGAAGCTACTCGACTTCGTTTGAGAAGTCACCCCAATTATTCTGCTTTGAACAACTGTTTGAGTGAGAGCTGTGGTTTGATGAGCTCTTTTTGCCCTCATTCTCACCCATCTCATAATCCTCATCATCAGCCTCAGCCTCTGCTCATGGGTAACAACATTGTTAACCCTAACATGAGGCTTATTTCTTATCAAAACCAACAACCCCTCATTTCCCACCATATGCCTAGAAGTAGGGTCCACATACACACATTCATAGATATTAACGAACCCGCAGCAGCTCAAGGCCTAGGCGGCAGACCTCATCTTCTTCTTGCTCAGCCGAGCAGCAGCAGCTCTCTGAGAGCCCATGAGGAGGTTCTGAGAAGTCAGCTTCTCAGTGCAACCTCAAACGCTGAGCGCTTTCTTGGCCAGTCCATTTTCCCAAACCCTACTTCTTCTTCTTCTTCTTCTTCAGTCCTCCGAAACACCAACCCAGTGAACCGTCACCATCCAATTCATTTCGGTACTAATAACACTGCTGGTTCTACTAGTAGAGTTAACAAGAGAGCCGAAGCCTCAAGCAGCCATGCCCCTTTTAATTTTCAACGACCAAAATATTTTAACAACTATGGTCATATATTTCCTTATCGTTCTCAAAATTCCCAGCCGCCAACAGTAATTTCTATTGAGAGTGATGATGATGTTTCTTCTTCTGATGATGAACCTATTGTGGCTGAGCCAATCAGTGTTTATATCCCAACACCTCAACCCAAACCAAGTGAGTATCAAAGCAAAGAGCCAACACCTGAAGAGCCAACAAACTTTCAAAATCTTAACTCTCCAAATTCTGATGATGCTCGTCGTGATCAGTCCAATGGCGACGGTGACGTTGGTGATTTATTAGTTGTTCCTGATGAGCATGTTGATCAGGTTGCTGTTTGTGATCTGGGAGACGGGAA